>NC_090889.1:41169998-41184998 GCF_036669925.1 Montipora capricornis | reverse complement strand
ATTGCTTATCATGTATCGTAGAATGGGAGTCTTTTTCTTTTTTCTTCTTATTGGATTTATGAGTATTTAGACCCTGTAGGGGAAAGACTATTAACCTTGCAACCACCTAGCACAGTAGCCTAAAAAGAGGTGCATGAATGTGTGCTGATAAATTCCAGTAACACAATCGTATTGTTGTAATTACCGTAAAATTCCGGTTATAATCCCCCCCCCCCCCGGCGCTTAATTTCGAAAGGTTTCTTTTATTCCGCTTATAAGCTCCCCCCCTCCGGATATAAGCTCCTCCGTTTACAACCCCGCCCAAAACCCCTTACGAAGTTGTATAAGCCTTGGGCTTATAACCGGAATTTTACGGCTTTGTTCAATGCTAAAGAGATTGACTTATAAGTACAGTAATGACTCAGGAAAACTCACAAAAGTCGGAGTGCTCTACAAGTGACGTCCCTGTAACCTTCCGATTGGTCGCAATCCGAGCTAGTAATAGTAAAAGTTCACGAGTCCTGTTTTGGAGCACTTTGATCTTTTTTTTTTTTTTTTTTTTTTTTTTTCAGTATTCCTGAGTCACTGGTAAGTAGATATTTCCCCCATGAAACAAATTTATATCAGAATGTACATGAATATTTCTATATGAAGTACATTCTCCAGAAACATGGGGTATTGCATCTTCATAGTTCTGTTGCTATTTATAACAACATTTCTCTGTGTATGACGTTTTTAATTCCTTTAGAATTAAGAATAAAAATGTAACTATGCAGGCTTTTACATTTACCCCTTGTGCGTCGTTTGCAAAGGTGCCAAGCGATGAATGCTGTTACTGCAACAGCAGATACTGGGCCGACAATATAGTACCACTCTGTAGAGGTAAACATGAAAGTTCTTTATTTCAACTTATGGTAAAACATAAGAAAAAAATTGACATGGTAAGAAAATTCCAAATTCTCTAGAAAAGCGAATTCAGATTGCAAAAAGAGCAGCAATTTGTTTCCCAATTTTCCATGAGATGGAATATCCTACTGCCTTAGGAGTGTAACTCCAAAATAGTCAACAATTTCCATAACATCGAGACTGCCGTTTGCCAGCACGGCTGGGCGGATGTTTCCCAGGCAGCAAGCATATTAACAATATTCGAATGCATCGTTCGCCAAAATGGACGTGGAAATAGGGGAAGGGCACATTGACTACAAATAGCCCTCAGAACTAGAGCACGAGCACACTGAAAACAATTCGCCAGTAAAACAAAAATATTTTTCCATGCAATTTCCCAAACAGTTTTTTTGAGCAGATACACAATACACACCTGCGGAACTCATACTTTGAGGAACACCTCCGTTGGGTGCCCCCGAAAGGGGACAGAGGAGTAGAGAACTTCACAATAGAAGAGAAAACACACATGTCAACCTACCTGCTTGTATATGTACTTGCAAAGCTATGGTGTAAAGAATTGAGAAAAAAAAATAGAGGATAATTTTCATTGAAACAACAGATTTCACAGACACAACTTTGCTTGCAGTATTTTTAAATCGGCTTTCACTTTAAATTTATTTCGCTTTAAATTTATTTTCGATTCAAATCACCGTAAGTTATTGTTTAGTGTTGATCTCACAGTTGTTGTGCAAGTATGCGTACGCTATTGATTAGTGTTGATCTCACGACTGTACGACTCTACGACTGTGGGAGTTTATATGTAGCCTACACTGCCTTCTCCCTGTCTTAGAACCAATTTTTAACTCCTTTCAATCACAAAACAGCTGCCAATCAAGCCATGGTGAAGTAAAGGACTGAACGAAAGCTTCACGAACAATGACAAATATTCATATTATGGTTTCTTTTCTTAAGCTCCCTTTTTCACTTTTGGAAACTGTTGACACCCTCGTTTATCTGTAACGTGCGTAATTATTTATTTTCAACAGAGCCTTACCCATTGACTGTTGACTTTGAATACACAGTCCATCGTCGCGTAATGGTTTTTTTTGTTTAAATGTCTTGTACAATGTAGAAATTATCAAACTATACTCTCTAAATCAATATCAACTTCCATATTACATACCTCTAACTTCTACTTCAACAGACGACGCTGCAGTGCCTGCTGCATTTTTGGCTTCGCAAATATATTTACCACTGTCAGAAACCTTGACACTCTCGATAATGAGGATACTCCTGTCCCCATTCTTAGTAATGTTGGCGTTTTTACCCCTAAAATCAGTGTTCATTTTCCATCTTATTTGTGATGTTGGGTCTTTGGTCTTGCAAGTCAGAGTAAGCCTGTCACCTTCCAGTTTCCTTTGGTAAGACTCTCCAGAGATCACGACAGTTGGCTTTTCTAAAGATGAAATACAACATAATGCATGCTTTGATTTAAAGTGTGTTGTTACATCTCGAACTGGTCATATGTTGCAATTAATGAAACACTGTATTCACCTTTCTGTTGTAGCAGTTGAACGATCTTATGTAGCCGAGATTTCAGTCGGCTATGCATCAGTTTATATCTATGCCTGGGTCAACAAGTTTTACATTTTTGGTTGCAGTAAAGCCAAAAAATAAGCAGGACTTTTTTCAAGCTTATAACATGATTGCACAGATACTTCAGGGTAAAAGCATGCAAATCATTCAGAAGTCATGTTGGTTGTTTATTAAAAAAAAGTCCGTGGGCTTAAAACTAATGTGTCAACCTGGATTTCTTGAAAACGCTATTTACAACTTGTAATCGACACAAACCTAACACATGAAGAGTAGACGTGGAATGTTCTTCACCGGCCTTGTTTGTAGCCTTACACTTATACCTCCCCTTCATGCTCTTTGTGGTATTTGGTAACTGGAGTAGAGACCCGTCAGAAGTATTCATAACGACAGTAGTTGGGGGAAGCTCTCCCTGATCAAATTTCCAGGATAATTTTGGAAGTGGCACTCCTTTGGCTTTGCAACTGATGTTGGTTGTTTTTCCCTCAGGAACTGTTTGGTTTCTTGGATAGACATCAACCACAGGATAGACTATTTCAAGAAAAGTCAATCTAGGTTATTATATACGAAAAACCACTGAATTGATTCCTTGACATGTAAACTGATCTCCTTGCTAATTTACATGTACTTAGCATAATTCAATACAAGCGTGCATTGAGATGGCAGAATTGGCTGTTGTTGTGCTCGCTTAGAACAGAGTGGGCTTTTGCCATATCACCCATGTCCAACCAGCTCGAGTGGAATGAAGCCTTTATGTTCTCTACAAGCAATAAAACTGCTTTGACTTCCACTAGTCAAAGCATCCAAGTGCTAGTACACGTCTAAACAACAGTAACTTGCTGTTAACCGCAGGAGTTTAGAATGCGATTCACCCTGAGGTTATATCTCCATGGACATATGATTGTGTAGACCATGTGGGGCCCATTAGTATGGAAATTTTCAGTGGTCTTTAGGACATGTAAACAGTAAACAATCTGCTTCAAGACAAGGTAGTTTCACTACCGAGTGCTGTTTACTTGATTTATGTCCCGATTAACAAAATTCCATGGTTAGAAAATCAAAACCTAATGACCAGAATTCTGTTCACGAAAAAGACGTTTTATGACATTCTGATTATTTCAAATTATTTAATAGTGTGCACTGGATGTAGGTTTAACACTTCCAATGCAATAAAACTTTAACCCCTTGAGAGGAATCATGAAAGCGTAATGCAAAGAGGTTCAAATTTCAGCTCTTCCAGATCCCTCCAGAATGATAACTTCACGAACGATAACGCATTTGTTGTTGCCTTTGTTAAGTTTCCTTTTGTACTTTTGGAAACTGTTGACACCTTCCTTTATCTACGTAATTGTTGCTCTTCAACAGAGCCTTAACCAATGACTGTTCACTGTGAATATACAGTATAAAAACTGCCTGGTATCAGGGGACACCCAACGAATGTGTTCCGCAAAATATCTGTTCCGCACTGGAAATTGAGCTCGCTGGCAAGTTATCAATTTTCATACTGTCTCAACCTGTGCTGGTTGGATTAGAACAGAAACTGGCGGAGACTGGAGAAGAACTGGTTCACGAGAAGCTTGCCGCTCGTTCAACTTATCCCATGTTGGAAAAAAAAACTCTGTTTTGACCAGTTTGATGAGCAGTTTAAATCCACGAGGTTCTTTGCTGGCTGGGAGTGCGAACACCTTTTTCCTCACAAAAAATTTAAAAAAACTTAAAAAAAGAGGTTTATTAGCGTTTCCTTGTACGTGTTTTGCCTATTAGGAGCCGATCAACTCGAAACTTCAACATCTCCACCTTTCGTCCCCCCCTCCCCCTCCCAGGGCAAACCCAGGGCATTTGAACTTTTGAAGATTGTATCGTTCAAGTTCTCGCCCCTTCGGGCCAAAATAGTGTTCAAATGCCGTATCCTATCATCGGATTTATCTGTCAAATGCCCTTCCTAAAGAACAATCGTCGTCGGCTCCTGTCGTCTATAGATCGTTTTCACGTGACGTCACAGCGGCCATGTTGGTGTACAAGAACAATAGACGTTCTCTTCGTTGGGAACCAAACTCTGTTTTTATGCATATTCCATGCTACATTTTGTATTGTTTTGTACACCAATATGGCCGCCAAGTCACGTGAGTGAAAACCATCTGTAGTAACGCTCTTGTATAAACATGCCAACACATGTTTCGTGACCCTTTATATGATGATGGCATTTTACCAGACTTGAATTACTACAAAAACACAACTTCAATATTCAAACTATTAAAAATGGCTTGAAACGTTATTTAGTTCATGTCAGAGAGAAGATCATGACAGACCTGCTCTGACTTCCCTGTGGGTCTTTGCGGTTGCCACGCTGTAATATGTCCCGCCAAAGCTTTGCTCTTCCGAGTAAGTGGGATACGAGGCGTTTTATAAATATTTTTCAGCATTGGCTGATCGTGTATTAAACTTGTATAATTACTTATTTCATCAAATATTTAAGATATTTTACTGCTGGATAATAAGTTGTGACAAAGCGGGTATTATTCTCTCGTGAGTCTTTCTTGTTTTTTTCTCAATGCATATTGCATTCCCCTCAAAATTTACTTCAGACAATGTATCATATATTAGATTTTTAGGACAGCCGCTAAACTCTTCCATCTCTTTCAAACACGTTTTTATAGCTGTTAGCGACTTCGGGAGCCGGAAAAAAAAAATCATCTGAAAGCTGTAACTTTCGGTTCAATTTTCCCCACCCCACCCAGGCAAGGGCCGAATTTCCCACCTCCAGGGAGGCCTTACCCGTCATATTCCCCACTTCCCGGGCACAGGTAATAGTCAAATGACCGGGGTTTGCCCGGGGGGATCGGGGGATGTGAAAGTTTCTATTTGATCAACGCATTATTATACATTTCGCAAGTAATTTTCAATGGGTTCCCCTGTCTTGTATAATGTAGAAATTTTCAAACTGGACTCTCTTAATCAATAACAACTTCAATATTACGTACCTCTTACTTCGACATTAACTGACGAGGATGCAAAGCCTGCTGCATTGTTGGCTTCGCACATATATTCACCACTGTCAGAAACCTTGACTCTCTCGATAATGAGGATGCTCCTGTCCCCATTCTTAGTAATGTTAGCCATTTTACCCCTAGAAACAGTTTTTATTGTCCATCTTATTTTCGATGTTGGGACTCTGGCCAGGCAAGTCAGATTAAGTTTGTCACCTTCCATTCTTGTTTGGCAGGACTCTCCAGAGATCACGACAGTCGGCTTTTCTGTAGATCAAATGCAATATTATGCATGCTTTGATTTATAGTATGTTGTTACATCTCGAACATAAACGCCAGTGAGAACAATACTGTGATTAATTCTGTTGCAATAACATTGAAGGAAGACTGCATTCACATTTTTGTTGTAGCAATTGAACCATTTTATATAGCCAAGATTCTAGTCGACCACAGAAAGCTCTTATGCGTTTATAACTTTGCCTGCATCAACACCTTCTACATTTTTGGTCGTAGTAAGGGAAAAAAATTAAAAGACGACGAATTAAAGCTCATAAAACTTGAAAATTCAATAGCCAACTAGTTCCGAACAGCATACATAATTGCATCAAAACCACCATTTTCATGGATTCGAACTACCATTATAAAGAAAGTCAGAAAGTCAGTTTGGTTGTTTATGAAAAAAAAAATGCTTGGGCTCAAAACAATGTGTCAGCTTGTGATTTATTGAAAACGCTTTTCACAACTTGTGATCGATACGAACCTAACACATGAAGAGTAGACGTGGAATGTTCTTCACCGGCCTTGTTTGTAGCCTTACACTTATACCTTCCCTCCATCCTTTTTGTAGTATTTGGTAACTGAAGTAAAGAGCCGTCCGAAGTATTCATAATGACAGCAGTTGGGGGAAGCTCTCCCTCATCAAATTTCCAAGATAATTTTGGAAGTGGCACTCCTTTGGCTTTGCAACTGATGTTGGTTGTTTTTCCCTCAGGAACTGTTTGGTTTCTTGGATAGACATCAACCACAGGATAGACTATTTTAAGACAAGTAAATCTAGGTTATTGAATACGAAAAACCACTGAGGTGATACTTTGATATGTAAAATGATCTCCTTACAAATCCACATGTAGTTAGCATAATTCACTACAAGGGTGCATTGAGATGGAAGAATTGGCTGTTGATTATGCATGCAAAGAGCAGAGTGAGCTTTTATCATGTCATTCATATCCACCCAGCTCGAGTTAACTCAAGTTTTCAGGTTCCGTACTAGGAAAAAAAAAACTGCTTTGATTTCCACAAATTAAAGTAAGTAAAGTGTCAACAATAGTAACACCTGTTTCTTTTCTTGGAGGTTCGTGTGCATATCTAGGCGGCTACTTGGCTTGGCCAAAGATTTGTCGATTTACAGTAAAACCGGTTGTCCATTTGAGTTTGCTCCGAGGAAGTTGCAAGTTCAAATTTCAACTTGCTGCCAACTCTTTACGTTCCCATGCAGAGTCAGGTATTTGTACCCGTTCAAAACAACTTTGATCTCCATTTATTACAATATAAATTTACGGCATAATAACTCTACATTGGGTCGGATTCGCGAGGCTGTGCAAAAATTAATTCTTAAATGACAAATCCACAATGTATCGCTTGTGTGATTGTTTGCAAACCTTGAATTACCGCAAGGTCTGGGAAAACGGTTCGTGTTGTCTCAAATATGCCTTCATCGACCTGGAACAAAGCTCACAAGAATTAAATTCAGGACTGTAAGGGGAATGAAATATCAATTCAACAACACGATTTCTTAGCATTAAGCGCAACTGGTTTTTCTCAAAAAGTCCGTGGTAAAAGTCCATACAACAACATCTTCGTTCACCACTACTGGATTCCACGCGTAAACTTTCTTCGGAGAAATTAATCATTTCAAATCCATTTGACGGGCCTTCCAAAATATTAAAGTAATCAATTCCAAACCAACTATGGCGAAGGTTCACAATATAATTACAGTTCGAGGCATACCATTGGACTTCAACTGTGCATACGTTGGCAAACTTAAACCCTCAACTTGCTCGGAGCAAAGTGCCAATCAAAAACGCAACATTGCGTGACAATATTGCAAAGTGGCGCGCAAACGAACAACCGGTTTTACTGTAATTTAACTGTTAACCGCAGGAGACTGAGGAAAATGCGATCGGTCCTGAGGCTATATCTCCATGGACACATGATTGTGTAGACCATGATAGGCCTATTAGTAAGGGTCTCTGTAGTGGGCTTTAGGACATGTAAACAGTACACAATCTGATTCAAGCCATTAGTTTCACTGCGGAAAGGAAAAAGGAAAGGAACTTTATTTAAGTGTCAAATCGTTCTAGCGCTGGAGCACTAATTGGGGACACTGTAAACTGAAACCAACAATTAACGCAAATCGAGTCAAATGTTTATGCTTTGTTCTCAGATAAATTGTATAGTCTGCAAACACCGGCGTGAAAAAACAAAAATCCTTGAATAGGACCCACATACGCTGTGGATTTCATTGTTAACATGTCTGTGAACACTAAATGGCACGGTCAAAAGGTGTACACGTTGCCGGTAAACTCCGTTCTCAGGTTAAATCCGCTTTAACTTAAGGCTAAATTGGTGATCCTCATTTCACCTAGGTTGAATACGCAATCAGATGAATTGAAGAAACTATTTTTTTGCAGTAAGAGAAAAATTAGGGGCAGGTTAGGATTAGTTTTGGTTATTATACATGAATATCAAATGACTTATTATGCAAACGTAAATAATGAAAAGAACTGTATTAGATTGAGAATGTTCGCCATTGTAGTGTAGTAGTGAAGACGCAGGACTATGGATCTGGAAGGTCCGAGTTCGCGGAGTACCGGTAAGTGCATAGTACAGTTCTTTGTTCCCTTACTATGCTGCAATGTTGAGACTGAATGGGTAAGTGTATGAATACAGAAACCGATAAGATGATACGAAACATTAAGAAGATGAGGTGAGATGAGTAAGACAGAACTTAAGTGAAGGTATAGGTGTTTTCAACTTTTTATAGGGGGTTGATTAGGTAGAGTGCGTATTCAACCTAGATTAAAATGAGGATCACCAATTTAACGTAAATAAAACGGATTCACCCTGAGAACGGATTTTACTTGCAACGTAGATGATACCGTTCGTTAACTTGTGTGCGAATAGACTACAACAATAACGTGAATCAACCACACCTAAATTGGTTACGATTTCGTTGAATTTTTGTCAATACTCTTCGTTTTTTATAGTCTCTGCTGAAATTTTTATAGTCACTTACATTTTTTTCACTTCTTTCGTATAATTACTTTCGAATGTGTTGGGAAGCCGTTTTAAAGTTAATGCTTACCATAAAACAAAACTATCGTGGAACTCACCGATTTATATGAAAATCGGGCTTCAACCCAAATTATCACAGCTATAGTTAAGTGAATAAAATGTCCACGCCAAATTCTGAGCTGGGTTTCACCAACAAAAACGATTGTCTTTTTGTTGCTTTATGTGCTCGAGGTATTTTCCATTATTTGTTATTATGTGGCACGGATAGTCTTAAGGCCGAACCACCTGGATATTCAGAAGTGCTGCTGTGGACTAGATTGATTGTCAGGTTTTTAGCGATTAACACGAATGGTTTGGAATTGGTGTAACATAATTTCGTTTAGAGACAGTTCATTCGGTGGCTAGAGAAGACTGGACGTGAGATTTTTAGGTAGTTTTGTATTGGTCATCTCTTTTACAGATGTAGTGGCCCTTAAAAGAGGCGTTTATGTTGCGCGATTGGTGAGCGCTGTAGGTCGTAAGGAAATCCGTCAAGAAACAGAAACTTATTGTAATCTAATCTAATTTCTACTTGTTCTACGGCGATTCAATTATGGCATTCAAATTCATGAATTGCCTCGTTCCGTAGTATTTATCTGATCAGTTCATTAATTAATTAAGCGCTCATTTATATCAACTGTACAACTACAAACTCACAGCTGTTAAATATTTCTTTACTTAGAACTACAACTAGCCAAAGAGCCTTTTATTATAGAGTAGTATCTCTTTGAAACGCTCTACCGCAGAATATTACGTTAAGTCGATCGTTACCTTAATAACTCCTAATGGACAGCAAGCTGAACTTATAAGATTACAGATTGCAGATTATGAGCCAATCAAATCGAAAATTCACCATCCCCTCCCCCGTCCACCCCCTGCAAACCCCGGCATTTGACGGGTGAGGTTTTCCCGGGGGTGGGAAATTTGACCTTTGCCCCTGTGGGGTGGGGGAAATTGAACCGGAAGTGTCAGGTTTCAAATGATTTTTTTCGGGCACCGCAGTCACTAACAGCTTTAAACACGTGTTTGGACGAGATGGAAGAGTTTAAAGGAACACATATAGCATTTGTGAGCGATTGCCTTGCAAAAAAAGGTCTTCAAAAGTTGTCTTCAAACGAATTTTGGCTGTGTAATTCGTCTTTGTCATACTATAGAGTGAATACAGTATGGTACGTTTTCCCACCCCATTTCATTGCGAAAGCTCTATGTTCTGTTAGAGGTAATCAACCGAAACTGAACAATTTAAAATTCATGCAGTCGTGAACGCTCCAGGCTCTGTTGTTGATAAGAATACAGTACTCTCGTTAAACAACCTTCGCCTTGTTTTGGATTTGCAGAACCTTAGACTTGCTTATTGAAATTTCCCGACTTGATTAATTTGTAAGAAGATTACGACATTTTGATTTATAAGACATGTTTTGATGTTCCGAACATCGTCGTCAGTTACAGAATATTTGAAAAACCATTAGGACTGTATAACAACAAGGCAAAACATGCATAATTAATTATGATTTAGTGACAAAAATAGATTACATATTCGAGTGAGATACAAAACGTTAGAAAGAATATAAAGTCTAAAGCGTAAGTGTCAGGTTAACGTCAGGGTAACTTGAGGGGGGAGGGGGGAGAGGATTGTTGAAGTTTCTAATTGATCAGCGCTCACACCTTATTCCAAAATGGCCGCCCCTTTAGTATTCTTTTGTTTTTATGCAAATTGGCTCTTATGGCCTCGCTTTCAAACGTAAAATTCAAAAGAAAATTTAACCTTGAACGATGCCGTAAGGGCCAATTTGCATGGAAACAAAAGAACACTAAAATGGCGGCCATTTTGGAATAAGGTGTATTACAGCTGCCTTAAATACCCAGCTATGAAATAGTTTAATCATCAGTTTGTATTTGATTTAAATGTCTGAATTCTTAACTTTTACTTATGTAGTACTAATTTTATTCTGTGTTCTATTATTTTTATCTTGTTATATGTTTCACTGCAAAGCCCTACGGGGACGTAAAATAAACGTATGTATATGAATATGTATAAAACCCACGAATTTGGTTGAGGATGTTGTGCAAGGCTTTATCCAAGCATGGCAATCTTTTTGCAGTAATAGCGTTTCAAACCTACGGAAAATAAAATGGCTGTTTCACATTTCACAGACAATTAAATGACCATTTCACGATTCACGAAGAAAAAAAAAAAAGAGCCGTCTGCCATAGAGAAACTCATTGGGAAGAGCCTCGCGACCTTCTGAGACGATTTCCGAGCTTGTTTTCGCCGTGTTTATTGACCAAAAAAGCTGTCAAGAGGGTCTTAATTGCGGCGGTGGGGGGAGGGTGGGGGGGGGGGGGTGTAGCTTTTACGGCTAACGGTTAAATAATTTGTCTTTTCTCCGCCAACGGAGATCTTTTTTCCGTCATGGTTAACTTATGTGAAAAACAAGGAAACGTCCTGTCTGTTAGTTACTAGAAGGCTTCAGTAGACATATAACTGGATAGTTTAAATCATTGATTATCACAAGGTGGCTCATGAGTTTGTGTTGTTCACTCGTCAAACTTTGCTGAGGCCTTGGCTTGTCTTCCAAACCTTGTCTTCTGCTTCGTCAACTCCAACGCCTTTATCTGAGTCACTTTCGTATTCTTCAATCTGGTTATTACTAGTACTAGAGGACGTAGGGGTAAGAAAGTTAAAACGGTATGGAGTGCTCGGAAGTCTCTTAAGACTAAATATTTCAAAATACTACCTATCCCAAGGTTTATTATTTGGTCGTTTTCACGCTTAACGGTTAACATTTTTCGATTTTTCACGGCTCACGCTTAATCCCATTGAGACCCTCTGTCAAGGCTAGCGAGGTCATGTGTCGAAAGCTCACGTTCCAGTAAATCTTGCAATCCAGATGTAGTTGTTTTACCTTGCTCTGCTGAGTTATATTTATAGTCCATTGTTATAATTTCTCGGGCTCCTACTCCCAAAAAATAAATATAAAAACAAACAAACAAACAAAACCATGAAGCAAGATCACGTCACAGTTCACGGAGAATTAAACACCCGATTCTCATTTCACGGATAAGTATTCTCAAAAATCACGGCTTATGTTAATTGACAAAATCACATTTTACGAGGAAACAATGTCATCTCACATTTCACTGAAAATTAATGCAAAACGAAGGGGTATGGCAATTTGGACTTCACCAAAATGGCAAGATTATGTAATCGCTCTTACTTAAAGGATGCTTCCAGTGACTTTACAGAGTCGAAGTTACTTTATATGCTCCAGCCCTGTTATAACATCGTTTGTAAGATCGTAATAATTAATTAAATGTACGACTGTATGCTATTCTTGTTGTTGCTCAATCGATGACATTTCATGTAAAGTAGATTGATTTGATTACATGTGTTACAATTCAAGACCATTTTAATTTATGTTACAGTTAAATATTCAAATAGTCACACAGTTTCTTTGGGTGCCTTGTGATTTAGCTGACTTACCTACTACGTCAATCCAAATGTTGCCGCTTATATTTCCTGCCCTGTTCATTGCAACACATCCATATTGGCCGGCATCTTTGAAAGTCACATTAGTGATGACAAAAGTGTTGTTATTGGACAATTGCGTTCCATTGTTAGTCCAGGTCACGTTTGGTTCTGGGTCTCCTCTCTCAATACATTTTAATTGTAATGTAGAGTGCAACAACACGGGCATAGAGTCTCTTTTAAGAGAAGCATCCAGCTTAGGAGGAGCTAGAGAAAAAGAAAAATATAAACATTACACAATGACTCAATCGTCAAGTGATATATATGTGTTCAACTAGCACAATTTAAGAAGTATCACCATGCAGATTAGATGATATGTTGTGGATAGGTATACAGTACAATTCCGCGAGCACGAACCTTCCATTCTGCAATTTAGCCTGAACAGGTTCTTATTACATAATGGTAATTACACTGTAACAGAAATCTAGGCCATCTAGGTTCTTAAATAGGTTCTTATTTTCTGGATTAAAAGAAACACATAGTAGATAACATAGTTTAGTGTTATTCGACCTTCGTCCCTGGTGCAGCAGCCAGTTTTTCCCTATCCCTTATTTAAAATTTAAATAAAATTTAAATAAAGAATTGTAAAAATCACATAAAAATTAGTATAATAAGTAAAATCCAAATATCACACGAATCTTCAGAACATCAATCAATTGATCTTACTTGCCAAAGTGCACACATTTTTTTTAGATTTTAGGAACCTGTTTCAAATTTTAGGGTCAACAGGCTCTCGTTTAGAGGGGGTCTAACTGACTAATTTTAAGCTAACAGGTTTTCAAAATAGGTTCTTACTTGCGAGGTTTTACTATATTACATTATTGTTTCCAAGTGTTTGAATGGATTGAGTTTTTTTAGTTATCCATTTTGAAGAAATGGGGATCTTTGGTGACAGAAGTGTTTCAACTTTGTTATCTTAACGTTAGAATCAACTTATGAAATGCACCGTGTCAGAAACAAATTGGCCTCAAATGGTAAAAAACCTTGTTAAAATTAGTCATCTCACCAACTTGAAGCCTCTTGGGTACGAAGACCAGCGAAGCATTAGATGGCAAATTCTTAGATTAATGGGACAGTCCTGTTGGACAGTCCAGTTGTTTGGTGTGTTAGGCACAAATTTTCAGTGATAACTAATTATGCAATGCTTTCTCAATGTGAATTTCTAGTTCTTTGGCTGATTGGTTGAAAATAATATGGGCATGAATAGATCAGTCAATCCTTTCTGTTATTAATAATTTAGCATTTCTGCGAATTCACAACACCTCATCAGAAAATGAATCCGAGAATATAACAATTTTAATGCTAAAAATGCCACTAGCCTAGCCCTAAGAATACCAAAACTTGTAAGGAAAGAAATGACTATGGTAAGATAACTAGTGACATTCATTTCCAGCTTATTGTATGAGGAACCTAAACAACCCTTTGATTCATTTTTCTTATTTTTTGTCATCCTTCGACAATTAAGACGACACCCTGGGTCCTTGTTGCGTTTTTTGCACTGTTTGCAAACTGTGTATTTTTATGTCATCTCCATTCTGAAGTCATTATTTTCTTTATTGCCTGTAAAACCAGAGTTTAAAATCTTAGTCGTCACTGTTTCTTTCTTAGCTCTTAAAGTGCCCTTGTGATAAAAATAAAAAAAAATCACTTCTTTTTTTCTCAGATTTTGAGATTGTGTTTGCTTAACACCTGACTGGCAAAATTTTGAGTTTTGATTTTTATCCACAGGCCGTTTACTTTTAGTGCAAGTTTTGGATTTCAAGGTCGGCCGTTGTTCACGTTCAAAACTGACCGATTGGACCTCACAGGGCTGGATCCAGGAAAACGTGACGTCAAAGGCTCACTAGCGTAAAATTTCAGCGTGTAAATGTAGTTTATTATATTGCCTTAAGGACAATTTGTTTTCAGATTTTTTGTCTTGCTTAAAATTGCGTTAAGTATGAGTTAATTGACAGAAAACCTCAATGATGTGGCCATCCAAAAAGGGTTTCGGGCATATTTTCCACGTTGCCGGTAAAATGCGTTCTCAAGTTGAATCCGTTTTTACCAACAATCGGCGTCAAAATTGTTGAGACACTCTTATCCTTTAGAGTCGATTTCAAGCTGGGTGCGAAAATGGCTCCCTCTCTATGAGCCTTGTCAACAGCGGTATAACATTGATTAGGAGGGGGGGGGGAGGGAGGGAGCGGTATCCCGGAAAAGTACTTTTTGGACAACTTGTTTTTGCAAACAATGAATGTGTAGTTGCCAGTGTGCTCTTTTGGCAACTGTCACAACTAATTTTGTCGCCGACTGAAGGTTACATTGGTGGTCCTTATTTTACCTAGGTTGAATTTGCACTTTTTGGAATCTAAATTAAGCCTAGAGAAAAATGAGGGTCAGGTTAGGATTACTTTTGGTTATTATAGATGCCCCTCTGCATGGATATCAATTGACTTATTATTTAGAAGAAAATAATGAAAACAACTGTGTTCGGGTTGAGCATGTTCGTCGTTGTAGTGTAGTGATGAAGACACAGGCTACAGATCTGGAGGGTTCGAGTTCGAGAACCGACAAGTGCATAGTAAAGTTTCTGTTCTCTTACTATGTTGTAATGTTGAGACTGAAGGGATAAGTGTATGAATACAGAAATGCAGGGGCGGATCTAGGGGGAGGGTGCACAGAAGGTGTGCAACCGGCTAGTCGCTCGGCCCC
>NC_090889.1:41152498-41157498 GCF_036669925.1 Montipora capricornis | reverse complement strand
TGTTGTTCGAAATAGAATCAGAGTGAAATTGATCAGAAGTTTGACTGCAATTGACATAACTGATGATGCACCGTACGGAGTATTTAGCTTTCCCCACAAATGTTAAACAATATACTGATAAGAGTGATCAAGTTAAAAAACTGTCGCTAGTCACAACCCTCTGTTTGTCAGGAATAGATTAAATACACAGTCATGGTGAAAAGTGACTACTTACTTGGTACACACAAAGCCTGAGCTCCAATGTCTTCTGGACACTTGAGCTCTCCATCTGAACGATTACATTGGGCTAAAAGGGATTCCTGTCCAGTACAAGCCATATCTGACATCACACTGGGTATCATGGTTTTATTCGTGGTATCCATTCCCGTCATGAATTCGGCCAGGGCACCTCTAAAGCCAAGTTGTTTACAAACAACTTTGACATCATTGATATCCCATTTATTGCGGCAGATCTTGCCCCACCTTCTGCGGTAAAAAACGTCCACTCTTCCACCATACTCAACTTTCGCCCCAATTAGGCGCACAGGAACTGAAAGAATGACAAACCAATTAAAGCAATGCTTGTTTTTAATTGTCTTCTACGTTTCTTTTTTCAACAAAACATTGTTTTTAGTTCATTGTCCATTCCTCAATATCTCAAGTTTATCTCAGTTTGACTAAAACTTTGAACAGGATAGGCGGTGCTAAAAGCATAAATTTAGTAATGTAGCAATGATAATTTTTTAAGAGGTAGCCCACTCATTGAGACTGTTCCAGTTGGGTCTTCATTTCTTAAAAGTAGAGTTAGCGGTTTCAGAGTCATCAGTCACAAAGACCGTGACGAGTGATCTAGAGGGTTGGGTGCTGGACTTAAATAAGTCCTGCTCTGAAGCACAGCTAAGTGAGAAATTTTTCTCGTTCAGTTCAACTGTACTTCAGTGGCTATGCTTCCAATTAGTGCCTTGCCTTTTTTACCAGCAGTGAGTCATTTCCTATACAGGGAGCCACAGGTTATTGTAAACTAACAAATAGGGTTTTTAGTTGACTCGCTGTGTTAAGACTATGCGATGGTATGGATAAAACAGATTACCTTTATTCATACATTGTACCTGGACATTGGATTTGTTTATTAATGAGCCCACAACTTTGAGTGATTGATGAACAGGAATGAGAAGTGATGTTCATCAAGCTTGTATTTCCTCTTTTCCAATTGCCTGTAAAGTTGTCATTATTGTAGTCAGAGTAGCCATTTACATGGCAGGCAAGAATTCTTTCACTATTATTCCAATGTGCGGTACAAAGCGCTTTCCAGGTGTTGTTCTTGTGAATTTGCATCAGTCCAGTAGATGGATTGCCCTCTGTTTGAAAACGTACTGGAAATTCTAATAAAGGAAATTCCTGCGCTAGTGAATAACTACCAATTGTGCCATTTTTAGCTGGGTTGTAATTGACTAATGTTATGTAGTTATGTTGACCCCGGTAAATTAATCGAGATATGATAACATATCCTTGTATCCTTTTTTGCCAGGTCGTGTTGACAGGCCATCTATTTCTCATAACTAATAGGATAAGTGCAAAAGGTATGAGGATCGCCTAGCTTTCTCCTTCAGATCAACTGGAAAAATCAAATGTGTGTATAAAAATTTGCTAAGGCCAGGATGCTAGACAGTTCCAGACTAGGAGCCTACAGCTCCAATACTAGGTCTATGTAACGGCATTTTCACAGATCAAGCTATTTTTAGACGTGTTCTCAAATACGATTTGGCTTGCACGAGTGCCAATCCTCATTCCCATGTGGATTAATTTCTCATGCAAGACTTGTGATTGGCTGGAAAGGTCCGGTTTCGCGGGAAAATCAAACTATAAATAACTTGGTCTGTAAAAACGCCGTTTCATAGATGCAATGAAGTTGTAAGCTCCTAGTCATGGGCTCCTGACAGTTCAGAAGAATTTGTTTGAAGACACCCCCCAAAAAGGGACACAGGGAGTATAAACATTCTGTAAATTACAAAAGGACAAGTAAGAGGGTATTGACCGGTATTTCAGGAGCTGTATGGGTAGCCGTCACCGCCAAAAGTACAAGCCTAGTTAATGCTTAAGAATAGACCGGAATGGTTGAATTGTCCTTTGTAGAACGGTGTATCAGAATTTGAAAAGATGTATTTAAAACACAAATGGACAAATCACCCTTAGTGAAATGAAATAAACAAGCATTAAATGGTTTAGACAATTCAGAAACTGTGTAGATACCCTTGGTGAATTGATTCAATGAAAATACGAGTGGTTAAGTGTTTATTGAAATGGATCAGTCACCTTATGCAATCATCGCAGTTAACACAGAATTGGTCAGTGCCAAAGGCCACCGGTGTAACTATCCTTGTCAAAATGACAAAGTCAAGTCTTGAATGGACCAGCATACTTTGACATGATATGCAGTGAAACGGCAAACGGTCCAGCTTACCGCACATTGGTTCAGTGATGTGACAAACGGTTCAGAGTAGTTTGAAATGGCTAATTTTATCTGCAAATGGTTAATCGTGAACCACAATGGTCTAACATAACATTGATCGGTTTACCATAATGTCAAACGGTTTAGTGTTACCCCAAATGGCTTAGCGTGACGACAAATGGTTTAGTAGAAAGCGAAATGGTTTAGTGTTGCAGCAAATGGTTTGCGCCGGAACCGCCAAAAATACAAAAGTGAAATGGACAAGTCAAGATTGAAATGGAATAGTCAATGTGGGGTCTTACGTCACAACCATACGTCATTCAGATAAATATTGGCGCGTATTTGCTCCAACGAGGCTCGTACCGCGAAGTGCACAAGTAAGATCGGGAACAGGTTATTTCTACCAGTACCGCCTCATTTACTCGACTCAGTGACCCTTATTCCTCTAAGAATCCTTCTTTGTTTTTGACTAGTTTAGCTGGATTGGTAATTTTTCTACGCTGATCATTTTGCCGTGATATCGGCAAGTTGTATACATGAATGTGGATCAAGGCAAAGTAAGCACAGGAGACATGGGCAGGCCGTGTTTTTCTTTGTCTTCAACTGTACGCTAGTTAGCCACTGACAATCAGTTTCTGAAAATGTGAGTTTCTGTAGAAACCTGAGCATATTTCTCTATCGTTTCAAGCCTTTCCTTGAACCTCTGAATTAAAGTTAAATACACTTGCTACCCGTTACTCATAAACAGCTTCCACGTCTTGAAACAATCAATCGCCTTATCACGAATGCTCTGGTTCAAAGTGTCAGGTAGCTGTCCCGTAAAACGATGCCTCTTAACTGTATGCCAATCCTTTTGTTTCAGGTTACAATTTTCATCTTCAGTTCCATAAATTCTAATACCAAAGGATTAATCATGGTAAGGTTTTTTTTTCCTCTGCATTTTAAATACCCTTCAATAGCCAGTTAGAACATGAAGAAGATGAAAAAGGATAAAAGAAGAATTGCAAAGTGAAACTCCGGAACACATAACGACACTAAAAGAGTGGTATCGTTCAAAATCGCTGCACGTTTCTATATAAAGCAAAAGTGTCATAACAATCAGCAATGCAGACATGTCAAGGGGCATCTACCTAGGTCAAACACTCAGATTGAATTGAAAGAAAAATAAAAAAACACCATGGGAGCCTCCTTAAAATTCCTGTCAGCGTTATCTACCCGCGAAAACGGCAGCGGTTTTCAACGATACCAATCTTTTAGTGTCGTTATGAGGCCGTGTTCAGGAGTTTCACTTTGCAATTCTTCTTTTATCCTCTTTCATCTTCTCCATGTTCTAACTGGCTATTGAGGGGTATTTAAAATGCAGAGGGAAAAAAAAAACCTTACCATGATTAATCCTTTGTTATTAGAAATTATGGAACTGAAGATGAAAATTGTAACCTGAAACAAAAGTATTGACATACAGTTAAGAGGCATCGTTTTACGGGACAGCTATCTGACACTTTGAACCAGAGCATTCGTGATAAGGCGATCGATTGTTTTAAGACGTGGAAGCTGTTTATGAGTAACGGGTAGCAAGTGTATTTAACTTTAATTCAGAGGTTCAAGGGAAGGCTTGAAACGATAGATAAATATGCTCAGGTTTCTACAGAAACTGACATTTTCAGAAAATGATTGTCAGTGGCTAACTAGCGTACAGTTGAAGACAAAGAAAAACACGGCCTGCCCATGTCTCCGGTGCTTACTTTGCTTTGATCCATATTCATGTATATAACTTGCCGATATCACGGCAAAATGATCAGAGTAGAAAAACTACCAATCCAGCTAAACTAGTCAAAAACAAAGAAGGATTGTTAGAGGAATAAGGGTCACTGAGTCGAGTAAACGAGGCGGTACTGGTAGAAATAACCTGTTCCCGATCTTACTTGTGCACTTCGCGGTACGAGCCTCGTTGGAGCAAATACGCGCCAATATTTATCTGAATGACGTATGGATTGTGACGTAAGACCCCACATTGACTATTCCATTTCAATCTTGACTTGTCCATTTCACTTTTGTATTTTTGGCGGTTCCGGCGCAAACCATTTGCTGCAACACTAAACCATTTCGCTTTGTACTAAACCATTTGTCGTCACGCTAAGCCATTTGGAGTAACACTAAACCGTTTGGCATTATGGTCAACCGATCAATGTTATGTTAGACCATTGCGGTTCACGATTAACCATAAGCAGACAAAATTAGCCATTTCAAACTACTCTGAACCGTTTGTCACATCACTGAACCAATGTGCAGTAAGCTGGACCGTTTGCCGTTTCACTGCATATCATGTCAAAGTATGCTGATCCATTCAAGACTTGACTGTGACATTTGGGCGAGGATCGTTACACCTTTGGCCTTTGGCACTGACCAATGGCGTGGCAACTGCGAGGATTGCAGAAGGTGACTGATCCAGTTCATTAACCACTTAGCCACACGTGTTTTCACTGAATCAATTCACCAAGGGTATCTACACAGTTTCTGAATTGTCTAAACCATTTGATGTTTGTTTATCTCATTTCACTAAGGGTGACTTGTC
>NC_090889.1:41142498-41147498 GCF_036669925.1 Montipora capricornis | reverse complement strand
AAAAATCAAAAAGTATTATATCTAAAGTTATGAAGAATTTAATGGAAAAAATTTTTTGGAAAAAATGGATGGTTAGCTCCCATAATTAACTTTATATTGTTCACTTCATCTACTATTGTGTAAGTGGTTTTTCTGTCTATAAGCTGGCCTATTTTGTCACCTGTGCATTAGCGCTTGTTTGTAAATTTCGTGTAATTAAGCAATCTGTTTATTTCGTCACTGTCACTTCTTCACATATATAAGATCTTGAAACCGACTCAGTTCCTGCCAAGTATTTTTTAGTTTTTAGCTTATTGTGAACACTGAGGAAGCCCGAAGGGCGAAACGTTTGTTCTTTACATTAACATTGGACCTGTGAGTAGTTTGCTTTTGACTCCATTTTTCATTTAACATATATATATATACATATATAATTAGTAGTGTAGGATGGGAACAGAAATCGATACAACAAAGGAAATGAGTGAAAATGTGTTCAGCCGGGAATCGAACCCGGGTCTCCTGGTTACCGGTCAGATGCCTTACCACTCGGCCACTGAACCAACCCCGCCATTCAGCCGAATTGGAAGGACCTTTAAATGGCAAGCTCTGAGGAGAATCGCACATTTTCTGCAGTGAGGATCGCGTCACTATGCTCAAGTTGATCAGCGATTCACAGTAAATTTCCCCCTATATATGAAATGATTGTGTAAGTTTGAGCGGGGAAATAACAACAACTCACTCATTTCCTTTGTTGTATCGATTTCTGTTCCCATCCTACACTACTAATTAATACTTGTCAGAAATCACAACTTGAGCATAGTGACGCGATCCTCACTGCAGAAAATGTGCGATTCTCCTCAGAGCTTGCCATTTAAAGGTCCTTCCAATTCGGCTGAATGGCGGGGTTGGTTCAGTGGCCGAGTGGTAAGGCATCTGACCGGTAACCAGGAGACCCGGGTTCGATTCCCGGCTGAACACATTTTCACTCATTTCCTTTGTTGTATCGATTTCTGTTCCCATCCTACACTACTAATTAATACTTGTCAGAAATCACTGTGAATCGCCTTCTGAAGGGAATAGGTTGGTGATCCAAGGGTAAATGAGGCAGTTAGTTGTTGTTATTTCCCCGCTCAAACTTACACAATCATTTCATATATAGGGGGAAATTTACTGTGAATCGCTGATCAACTTGAGCATAGTGACGCGATCCTCACTGCAGAAAATGTGCGATTCTCCTCAGAGCTTGCCATTTAAAGGTCCTTCCAATTCGGCTGAATGGCGGGGTTGGTTCAGTGGCCGAGTGGTAAGGCATCTGACCGGTAACCAGGAGACCCGGGTTCGATTCCCGGCTGAACACATTTTCACTCATTTCCTTTGTTGTATCGATTTCTGTTCCCATCCTACACTACTAATTAATACTTGTCAGAAATCACTGTGAATCGCCTTCTGAAGGGAATAGGTTGGTGATCCAAGGGTAAATGAGGCAGTTAGTTGTTGTTATTTCCCCGCTCAAACTTACACAATCATTTCATATATAGGGGGAAATTTACTGTGAATCGCTGATCAACTTGAGCATAGTGACGCGATCCTCACTGCAGAAAATGTGCGATTCTCCTCAGAGCTTGCCATTTAAAGGTCCTTCCAATTCGGCTGAATGGCGGGGTTGGTTCAGTGGCCGAGTGGTAAGGCATCTGACCGGTAACCAGGAGACCCGGGTTCGATTCCCGGCTGAACACATTTTCACTCATTTCCTTTGTTGTATCGATTTCTGTTCCCATCCTACACTACTAATTAATACTTGTCAGAAATCACTGTGAATCGCCTTCTGAAGGGAATAGGTTGGTGATCCAAGGGTAAATGAGGCAGTTAGTTGTTGTTATTTCCCCGCTCAAACTTACACAATCATTATATATATATATATATATATATATATATATAGATTTTTTTTTTTGTGGACAAAAAAAGCTTAAGCTGTCGAAATAGGCAGAAGGAACATTCCTCACTTCAGCTGGGAGGTATCTCCAGAAGTCATGGCACCTAATTAGATCTACGCGGATTTCAGCAGGTGTCACGAAGTCATCACTCGTGGCTCGAAATATGGCCAATTAATGTCACAAAGTCTTCCGTGAATGTTGCTCCTCAAGAAAAGGTAAACTGCTTCATTTTCCTTAAGCTAAACATAGCGGTAAGGTTTACCATTATCTTATTCTTTGGACAAAGGTAGCAATTGAGTAGTATAGGATTTGGGGGCACCGACGCAGTTTTATAAAATTGAAAACAAACACTTTTTACTGATATGGAGAGCAGCACTTTTTTTTGAGTGAGTTTAAAAAGTCATTCGACTTTTAATCGAACGAGGGAACCGAGGTAGCTCAAAAATAACTTGTTCATCATATCTTTAGTATAAGGATATGTTGTTCATTTAACAAAATGGAAAACAAATATTATTCTTCGATCTTGGTTTAGTGATTTGCATTTTTTTTTGTTTTATATTTGCTGTAACACACCCTGGTATACTCTAACTGTTTTTCAAAAACGTTTCAAAATCTGTTTCACAAAGTCTGTCCACAGCATGCAAAGCGAAAAACATTTATGAGTTAAGTTCTTAGCAAAGTTTTTCAACAAAGTTGAAATGCATTCACATTCTTAGTAAAACAGGAAGTCTATGATGTCATACCACAGGGACTTTCCCTCAGTCTGATTCATTGGGCTTATGAGCATGTTAATAAGATTGTTTTAAAAGTAAAGTTTTTTGAGTAATGTTTGTCAGTATAGTTTTTTCCACGTTGTTTTTCTTCTAAACGCCGGCACAGCTTTGCAGTCTGTATCTCTGTAAAGTTTGTAAGTAACGTTTGTCAGTAAAGTTTTTCAAAAATAAGATTCGTTTAAATATTGGCATAAGCAAATGAAACAGGAAGTTGTTGATTTAGTTGGATCTTGAAATATACTGTGCTTGTGGCACATGTATGTAGACCGACACAGGTGTGTCGTGGTGGCGTTTCTAAAACGAGGGTAAGGGTAAGACCAAGGGTGAGCGTAAGGTTAAGGATACGAATACAAAAAGTATCCTAAACATACATAAAAGCTAAGCTTAGGCCTAATTAGGCCTAAACAAAAGTTTGTTAGCTTTTTTGCATTCTTAGGATACTTTCTGTATTCGTATCCTTACCCTTACCCTGACCCTTGGTCTTAACCTTACACTCGTTTAAGAACGCCGGTGTCGTGGTGTCATATTACTGTTTCTCTGTCGGTTGTTTTAGTGTGTTGGTTTTATAATGCCCGTAAACATATGATTTTATTCTATCGTCTAATAAATATCATTTATCATCAAAGCAAGACAATGATACTTTATTCAACTCGTAACTGTTAAGTTGATGATTATCATTTCTGATCGTTTCATTGTGTGATACATTTGCTTGTTATGAAACAGGGTGTTTTTATAGTCTTCATGCTTGATGTATTTTTTTTTATCCCAACCTTTTTATACCTTTTGCTGTTTTGCTATTTTGATTATTATCCTTGATGTAAGAGTACATTTTACTCTGAGGCCAATAATTTTTTTTATAACTACAGCAGCTGCCTCATCTTTGAATTTACCAACGACCTCCTTATTTCTTTTGTCATAGAATTAACTATCTTCAAGGTAATCACTGTTGTCAAATTTATTTTTATCATTCCAAAAGTCTTGATACACATCATCAGTTTCAATTTCGTAAGTCAGCGAGTCTGTGTCTATTTTACTCTATTATTGTACTTTTGTTTGATATAATTATAATGAAAATCATACATTAGAGTCTTGTTGAGATCTAAGATACACATCCCCACATATGCAGGCCGATTTAAGGTTAGTGTTTCTTTAATCTTATGCACTGTGACTAGATTTTCGTTGAAGATTTTACTATTCACATAACTAGGTTTTGATGTTATTTTGATAATTTCTTATCATCTGTTACAAGTCTGACGTCGGCTCTTTTTCGAATATTTCCCATCGTTTTACCAAAGACGAAATTATTCATCAGTTTGAAAAAGTCTTTTCAAAAGCATTTTGGAAAATCCATATATTGCTTCAGCCACGGTGACTAATCAAAGCCTAGTACTCGATGGACTTTAGTTATTTTTAAACCAATATCAGTATGTATTGGAGGTTTCGGTAATGGCGAACATATTTTCTTTGTTTTTAAGGTAGGGCTAAGTTTGTGAACAAGGCCTGTTGATATTTTGTATTTATCTGCTACAGTCCGACTTCTATTAAGCAGCCACCCTCGGGACTTTGAAAAGTGGCCGCTTAATAGAGGTTTGCCGCTTAATAGAGGTACAATATAAATTGGATAGGAATGGCAGTAAACATGATTTTGTTCACTCCATATAGCAAAATGCGTTTAAAAATTGAACATACATGAAGTTAAATCCAAAATTCATTGTAACAAAATATCAAGTGCATTTCCAGCCCATGCATAGTTCTAGCTTTTACACAAAGGGCACGTAGTTGAAATGTACTGTATTTCTTTGGGTTGATAATGTACAGAAAAATGCAAAACATCGTTGACAAGTTTCTTAGGTCTTTTTGCATCAACATTCAGTATGTGAAAAAAATTAGCTCCAGATATTCCACGCATGATTTATTTAAAATAATCTGTCAATGCTGTTTGCCGTTTTGGGATGAGAGTTGTAATGACGAGACTACGTCATTTGCCTTTCCCACAGCTAGAGAAAGGTCTTGGTACTCATTAAACTGGGCAAAGTGCCGGAGTTGGTCAGTTACGTTAAACAGAGGGTCCGGCTATGGCTTAGAATTTCCATGCGTATACTGCTTCCCAGGAGACGAGTTCTCAATTCAATGCTTAAAATCAAAATTTTTGTAGATGTCCAGTCCAGTAGTAATAAGGTTTTCCTGTACAGATTTTGGTTGTAACAAATCAGTGGATCAGCTCTATCTATTGTTAGCTATTGTTGTATTTGTATAGCGCCGGATGTGAAAACTGTGCACGTGTACGTGGCTTGTGACTTGTTATAGTAGAGAT
>NC_090889.1:41119998-41129998 GCF_036669925.1 Montipora capricornis | reverse complement strand
GATAATTCCACACACCTAGTGAAAAAGTAATACTTTGAAATGTATTTCCGTTATTGGAGCTGTATCTTATTAGTTGATTATCATATCCAGGTTTTACATTAAACCAAGTAAAGGTCATATTAATAATACTATTTAATCCAAGGGTGTGTTGATAATTGCTATGTAAAGTAATCTCTTTGGGTAAATGAATTAATTATTTTTTTATTTATTTATTTATTTATTTATTTCACGATTTCGGCAAGAATACACAAGTGAGGGAATGTGGAGATGAGTATAAGTGCCAGGGAAAGTCTATAAAAGGGTCTGAGACCCCATACAAGATAGACCACCCTACTAACTCATTATATATATAATTACACTACCATAGGGAAGTATATAATACACGGCTACAGTGGAAAGCCCAGTTCAATAGATAATTAAATAAATACTATAGGAATTCGATAATAAATAGGATTACTAACATAATTAAGATTAGATAATAAGTGATAAATCACAAACTTCTGGTCAGAATATCCCTAACACTTCTCTTAAAATTTGTAATACTAGGTGCCCGACGAACTGAGTGTGGCAGGTAATTCTACATGTCCACAATCCTGTTGAACTAGCTATACTTAAAAGTGTTCGTTCTTCCATAATTCTTCTTTAGTGTACAGTCACCCTTTCTTCGTAGCATGTAATGATCAGGTTCTTTGAAAAACTGGACATAATTGGATAAATCAATGTCTATATGACCATTCAAGGCTTTATACAGGAATAAAACACCAAATAAAAACCTTCTTTGTTCTAAGGATAACAAGTTCAGTTTTTCTCTTCGTTGCTGGCATCAGTGATCTTCAGAATTAGCTTAGTTGCTCTTCGCTGAATTCAATCCAACTTCGTTATATTTCTTGCTTGATATGGGGACCACACCACAGAGCAAAACTCGAGTTGAGACCTAACTAAAGCCAGGTAAAGGGTTCTTAGAGTAGAAACATCTTTAAGTCCTCTACAAGTTCTTTTAATGAGTCCCATGATCTTGTTGGCCTTGCTTGTTATCTTATCAATGTGATTGTTCCAAGAGAGATTGCAGTTTGTAACCAGTCCAAGATCACAGAATTCAGATGTTGACTCCTGAGTGCATCTCAGAGAGAAGGGGAGATATTTTTTTGCAGATTCGCATTGGCTTACATTTCTTCACATTGAACACCATACTATTTTGTAGACTCCATCTGTAGATGTTATCAATACAAGACTGAAATGGAGAATGATCGGCTGGGCGATTTATCACCCTTGTTCGTTTGCAGTCGTCAGCGTATAATAGAGACCTTTAGCATCAGTTTTTTCGCAGGAAACCGCAAACCGCAAACTGCGGTTTGCGGTTAGCCGTTTGCAGTTTCAGGTTTCCTAGCTTTCGAACTTTAGCAAGGAGTTCGGCTTGAGGCCGCCATGTTTTTTTTTGTCAAGTGGAAGTGTATCACTTTGATCGCCCAAAAAATATAAATACTTCATTCATTCGAGTTCAAAAATCTAACTAGCACATAGAAGGCGGATATAGAAAGCTACTTCGTGCTTTTAAACGTGAGGCTGTACAATTTTTAGTGGCAAAAATCCTTGCCGTTAGTTCCTTACCGCTAGAGGCCTTCTCTGCGGTTAAAACGTGAACTGCAAACCGCAAACGCGACGGCAAGACCTTGGTCACGTGATATTTGTGGTTTGCGCTTTTGCGGTTTCCCATGAAACCTGATGCTAAAGGTCCCTAATGACACAGTTTTCCCTGGGGTAACAATTTCGTGATAAAGTCTTCAAGTCTGTTACCAGGTATTGATCTGACTGAGTAGCTGGATAATACTATTTCTCTTTCCATATACAGTATTGTTATATTAAATTTTAAAATACTTCTTAGATATATTATCGTATTGAGATCTATTGATTGACAACACCCTCAATAATGTGTCCAGGATAGCAACCCCCATGTTCCTCATGTCAACACTTGTATTCCCAGCTAAATTTCACCAATGATCAATTCCATTTTTTGAGAAGCTGTTTTACATTAATTTAAAAAAATTTACATTTCCACCTCTTCGAATTCCAGAACCTTGCGCCCGTTTGACGTTATTTTCGTAATGTTTTATGTATTGATTCAGTGCAATTCGTGCATTGTCTAGTCTCTCATTTTCCATTTGTCTGGCAGCTGCAGAAATTGAACCGCTTTTTAATTGTTTTGTGATATGAGACTTATAGCGTTTTAATTGATTCCTGCTTAATTTAGCATCATTGATAATCTTATTAAGATGTTTTCTGTTTTTTGTTGTCATTTCTGGTTGATTTTAATACCTTTTCAACAGAATCATATTTTGGATACCAAGATCATTCAATATCTCATTATCCATGTCTTCATCATCTATGCTTCATCATATTCTTGAGGAAAAGAGTAGAGGATCAACATAAACCCCTTTCTTCCCTTCTAGAATGTCCCGCAACGATTCTTCATAGGTTGGCGCAGTTTTATTTGCTTTTCTGACTGCGTTAAAACAGTTTAATCAAATACATTATCTAGAGTCATGCCTGGAACCTCATCCTCAATATCAATACCGTAATTTGGTACTTCCATTTTTTCAGCAGTCGTATTTTTGTTGGATTTATTTTTAAATTACTCGAAAAAACAACGTCTAATTTTGTTGCAATCGGTTGAAAAACTATTTGAAATGATGCCTGGTTGGTCTGTTGACCAAGACCATGTTTGATGATGTGGTGTTTCGTACAGTATTGATTTTGTCTGCTAATTCCGATCGACTTTTTGCAAGTTTTTTCCACTCAAGTAAACTCATTTGATTATATTATTTAGTGACATAAAATGGTAAATTGTATATAAAAGATAACTCTCAAGAAAAAAATGACAGTTTTCAATTTACAAAACATGTTTCCACATTATCATGTCATCTTCAGTTGCAAATGAGCTTTTAACGGTTGTACATTTGAATTTATATTAAGGTACGTTACAAAATAACACGTCAAAACTTGCGTACAATTTGAATATGAAATACGAAATGCACGGGAAAAAAAAAAAAGCGTGCATAACAATAAAAAAGAGACAAAAGGAACAACGTAATTAAAAAGGAAGAGACAAGTCTAGATGCCTCAACTGCTGATTAAGAATGGGATTTTCCCACTTAATGTTCAATGCCTCTTTGATCTTAATTTGGAATTTTAAGGTGGCAGAATCTAAGATCGTGAAATATTCTGTATTTACGAGCGTCATAACAGGCCCTAGATGACTGCAGGTGCCTGTAAACATGCGAAGAGTTGTCCGACAGGAAATGCTCACGAGCACGTGTACAAAGGTGGCGAGTGGTCTCGTCAATGTAGCTGGCATTACAGCCAGCACACGAGAATTTATAAACAACACCCGAACGTAGACCTTGCGGTACTGAATCTTTCACGCTGAACATGTTTCATAGTTTAAAAGTACTAAAGACCAACTTAACATCTAAATCAGCTTTACAATAATGTTTGAGTCGTTGTCTTAACTTAGTCTGGACGCTTTTAGAAAACTGGCCAACATACGGGAGTTTATAGAAGCGCGTCATTTTCTTTTCGTAAAATTGTTCTCAATGTTGTGTTTTTTATGGTAAAGTTGGATTCGATCTCTAGCTTGAGGTCCAAATAGAATTGGGTAACAAGTTCCCGTGCAACTAGAAACTTTACTACAAACCGTTTGTAGTAAAGTCAGACAACAACATTGACAACGACGCAAACAAACAAGCAAATGAGAACGTTGTAGAGTCGTAACACTATGATCCTGTTTTTAACGAGTAGTCATTACAATGCAATTTTAAAGTGTGGAGCTCAGCGAGTCTTCGGTGTCTCTGGCAGTTGGCGTACATAAACTCCAATTTCAGCAATCTCGCAAATTCTCTTAATTTCAAAAAACAAACTCCGATTGTCGGAAAGATGAAGTTACATGCTCGGAAAAACCAAATTCGATTTTAATTAGTCACACAAAAAAATCAAAGTCTGATTTAGCAAAAAAAAAAAACACCGTAAGTTCCTTAACTTTTTTGACTAATTTCCACCATAAATGAAGGACAGATGTCGGTCATTCGAAAAAACAGTACAGGAGAATAACGACAAAAGTTGAAAGACACCCCGACCCCGGCCCTGGCTCCGGTTTCGGCCCCGGCTCCGGGCCCGGCTCCCCCGGCCCGGCCCCGGCCCCGGCCCGGCCCCGGCCCCGGCCCCGGCCCCGGCCCCGGCCCCGGCCCGGCCCCGGCCCCGGCCCCGGCCCCCGCCCCGGGCCCCGGCCCCGGCCCCGGCCCCGGCCCCCCCGGCCCCCCCGGCCCCGGCCCGGGTTATTGCAACTACCAGAGAAAGCTAAAAAACGCTTGATGTTGGACAGTGTAAAAATAGATGCTCCCGAGATTCGTCTGATTCTTGACAAAAGGTACACGCAGGTGAATTTACAATGCCCATGCTGTGGAGGGCTTTGTTTGCATAAAGAATTCTGCTTAAGACTTTATACTGAAATTTTATCATTTTAGAGTCTAGCGTGACACTTCTAGGGAGAAGATAAATATCCTTCCAAGTTAGATCGTGTGTCGGAAATGATTGTTCATATTTAGATTTTGAAACCGGGGGTTTCTCAATTTTTTTTATGAGATCCCAATATACCTCTTTAGAGGAGGTGGGAAAAGTGTTATCGTGGCATTCATTATTTCTTAGCAGGTTATTTGGCATGTCTTTTGAAAGGGTCTTCCACTCTAATGGGAAAGCGCGTCAAAGACACTCATAAGGACAGAGTACTCCGCGCACCTGTAAAGTTATAGCTTTGTGTAACATACCCCACGATTTTAGTTTACCTTCATCAGACAATATATCACGCACAGTGAGAGGAAACCTATTGAAATGATGCCTGGTTGGTCTGTTGACCAAGACCATGTTTGATGATGGTGTTTCGTACAGTATTGATTTTGTCTCCTAATTGCGATCGACTTCTGAAAACTTTTTTCCTGGACAAAGGTTTTCCATTTATACACATAAACTTATTGTTCCAAATAAAATCTTTTAGCACGTCAGGTAAGGTGACAACTGGTGATTTTTTTGTAATCTTCCCACTCGCTTGAGCGTTGCTTATAAAATTTCGGAAGTGTCTTTGGCAGGAAACGTGCATGGTAGTTGCATTTAATTAGAAAGGAGCGACCGAAATCAGCAAAATAGCTATCGAGAAATATTTTCCATGTGCTGTTATGGCTGTCCAGATATTTCTTCATGCACATAATTCTTTGAGTCTTAATGAGAGTTTCGATATCTGGCATTCGCAATCCACCATTCTTATAGTCGCTTATGAGGGGTAATCGCTTTATTTTATCTTGACCGGAATTCGAAATGAAGTTATAAAGAAACGAGTTTACCTGTTTGCCAATTTCTTTAGTTAGTGATATTAATGAAGCGCGGAACATAAATTTAGGGATTGCGAAGGTATTGATGATTTGAATTTCCGATCAATGTTAAGTTTCTCCATCGCCGTGCATTGATAGACTTTTGAATAGACTTCACTGTATTTTCAAAGTTTAGTTCATGAAACGTCTGCCAGTTGTAAGCAAAAAAAAAATGCCTAAAATTTTCATTGGCTTGTTAACCTTATCATTCCGATATCCTCTGGCGAATCGCGAGAGCTTTCGAGCCAATACGCTTCTGTTTTTCTCTTCATTCAATTTAAGCCCGAAATTTCACCAAATCTATCTAAGAGGCGCTTCAGCGAGAAAAAGAACCTTGTGTTGCTAACAAAGGTAGTCAAATCGTCAGCAAAGACACTAAGTTTTATCTCATGTTTTCCCACTTTGATTCCCTTGATGTCACTGTTTCTGCGGATATATATTGGCGACTTCAAGAGCAATAATGAACAGTTATGGCGACAAGGGATCTCCCTTGACATCAAAAATATCAGACGCAAAACCATAGTTCACAATACAGCTTGAAATATCCGAGTAAAAAACTTTGATCCAATAAATTAAAGAATCTCCAAAATTAAAAGCTTTTAGAGTGTAAACAGATATTTCCAGCTTAAAGAATCAAAGGCTTTTTTGAAGTCAAAAGTTGTCATTAGACCTGGAATATTGTGGAGTTTTGTGTACTCCATCACGTCATTGATTGATCTAACAGCATCAAAAATCGTTTTCCCTTTACATATGCACATGGCTTTCATGTATTATCTTTGGGAGGACTTTTTCGAGTCTAGTTGCTAAAGCTTTTGATCCAATCTTTTAGTCTACTATCAATAAGGAAATAGGTCTCCAGTTTTCCACATACCTTCTATCTTTGTCTTTCTTTTCAATTAATCGAATAATTGCCTGTCGTTGCGATTTGAGAGTTTTCCATTTGTATATGCGGCGTTAAGAGAATCAACCAAAAGATTCCTCAAAATTGGCCAAAAGGTTTTATAGAATTCAGCTGTTAGCCCATCATTTCCCGGAAACTTGTCATTTTCGAATTTTCTCTAGAGCTTTATAGCATTCTGAAGGTACGTAGTCCATCACAATGGGGGCTAAGATTATCTGATAATTTAGATATGTTTAGGCTCTGATCAAAAGATTGCAGATCATCATTATCGATACCTGAATCCTTCTTATCATAGAGATCTTCATAAAACCTTCTTAATTCGGTCATAATATCCTTGCTGTTAGTCACTGTTTGCCCATGTTTGTTAACTAACTTCCGTATATACAATTTTTCGTATTTCTGGATTTTTCAAGACCTAAAAATATTTGTTATTCTTTTCTCCTTTTTCGTACTATGTGGCTTTGGATCTTACATTGTTTCCACGAGTAATATAGTCATACATAAAGTCATATTCACATTTAAGTTTTTCTAACTCCAGTTTGTTTTGCTCTGTAGGATGACAGGCAGAAAGTTCCTCACTTCTTTTAGTCTGTTTTCAAGATCAGCAAGTTTTTTTTTTTCTCTTTAGCTTTTTGTTTTACTATAAGAAATAGTGCTTTCTGCCTAATTCTATACTTAAGTAAGTCCCAGAGGAGTCGTTTATCATAGACATCTTGAAATTTGTTAGCCATTCTTGATACCTAGAAGTGATAAGGTTAATGTAATTATCATGAAGAAGGGTAGAATTGAAATCCAGTGTGAAGTATCACGAACTTTGTCCTCAATACTATAAATCTGAAGAGTTATGGCAGAGTGGTCAGATTTTGTGGAAGGTATAATGTCGGTTTCTTCACTAAAAACCTGAAGGCAATCACTAATCAACCAATAGTCAAGGCGTCGTTGGATAAAAAGGTTTTTTTTTTTTTGTCTCCAAGTAAACTTTCTCTTTTCGGGGTTTCTTATTCGCCCAATGTAAACTAGATCGTATGCTAACTTAATATTTGTGATATGCTTTACCGAATCTTTTTTTCCTTACGTCCGCCTTTACTATCCATTTTTTACATCTGAATGATGAGCATTGAAGTCACCGCCGCCGAATGGGCTGACCACTAGGGACACTATCTTCTTCGTCCAATGTCGATAATACCCGTGAAAAGAAAGAACATTGATCTGGTATTTTGTTTGGGGAGTATATGTTTTAGCAATATAGAAAGGAGAGTCTTGAATCAACGCGTCTATAAAGAACGTATCGAAAGTCAGTATCTGACCTGACGTGTTTTAATTCAAATTGTAATTTTTATCACTTTAAAACGCCTCTACTGTGGTTGGTACCGTGAGAATAGAACATTTTCCCGGGCCATTGAAAACGCCATTTTTCGACAATATCAGGTGTGCTATAATTCTCCTGTAAGAAGGCGATATCGGCATTCTGTTTTTGTATCCAACTAAAAATTGTTTTCCTTTTTGCGAAGTCACGAATCCCCCACGCATTTAGAGAAATAAGTTTAAAATTTTCGTTATCAACCAGAGGTTTATCCATAAACTAAGTTGAGGGATATAAATAATCGGAAAGCGTTCCCTTCGTATTTGGGCTGAAGGTGTCAGCCCTTGAAAGGATATGTTAATAAGCCATCTAGACGAAAAAGAAAACAAAAACAAAAAGGGGAACTATTGGCTGAACGTAAAGACTTCGTTACACTAAAACAACTTACTACAAATATTAACAAAAAAAACGAACTAAGAGAAGCTGCTCCAGCACAAAAACCAGCCAAGAATCTGACTTAAACGGGATGGTAATCAGCGGTCTTCACCGGTCTCAAGAGAGCTTCCAACTCATGTACCATTAATTTTTCTTTTGAATCAAAACAGATAAAGCCTAATAGTGAGAAGTTTACGAGCGCAAAACAAAGAAACCGGACCGAAAAACTTGAAAATGAAAATCAACATCATCCCAATTACAATGGAACAGATTTACCGTTTATGTGCAACTTATCCGGCTCCGTTTTGCTGAAAGCCACCTTCAGTCCATTCTTCTTTGCTTCCTTCAGTTTAGGCATTTGTTGTCTTCCTCGTTCAATAATCTCCTTTAGGTAGTCCTCCAAGGCCGAAGGACGCCCTTAAGACTATCTCCCTATCGGGATATCGTAGGAATCGCGCGATTGTAGGTGTTGTCTTTCCTGCCACGGGTTTACCAAGGCGATGAACTCTTTGCAGATCTATTTCTTCAGCGGGGATGTCTAGACCTAGACCATTTTCCAAAAAATAGATTAGAATGTCACGCGTGTCCACTTTCTCGCTATCTTTTGAATTAGCCCTCGTTTCCCTCTCCTCGATTCCGAAGAACTTCAGGTTTTCCATGTGACTGTACGACTCTGCATTCAATTGTTTCGTGTGTAAGTTCTCTTTTGCGAGACTTAGCTCTTTTATCTTGTCTTGGATGCCCTTAACTTCGGTGTTAAACTACTGCAAACTTGTATCCATTTGATCAATTCTCTCCTTTGCCTTGCCCGCGCCGCCCTTTTAATTTACTAACTTCCCTCTCAACACTACTCATTTTTTTGGCGTAGTTCAATCAGAGTGGCTTCGATAGCGTCGACCTTGCCAAGCTTGACAAATATTAAGTCCAATTTAGTCGTCACATCCAAAGCCAGACCTAACGCAAAGGAGCCTTCTTCCGCTCCTCGCGGTTCTTCCACGAAGACTTCTATTTGCTCGTATTGGGTCTCGGGTCAATAGTTTCCTGGGAACGCTTATCTAAAGGTGACTTGGACTCTGACAAACTTGAAGTGCTTCTTGGCTTTGATTTTCGCTTCCCGGACGAATAAAAGTCAACCATAGGCGAAGTCTATTTCATTTTGTCAGATAAAAAACGGGCGGAGCTCTCGCAGTCTCATCTAAGCTTCACTCATGCATTTTAACATGGTGCATTTATATCTATAATAAAGGTTCTATACAACGCGCCCTCTCATTGGTTTAAATGGCGTGCTTTATGATAGTACAAAGCACGGAACAAACGAAAGCTCAGAAGCAAGGATGGCACAGTCGGTTAGTGCGCGGCCTTGGTGCAAAAGGTCCTGAGTTCGATTCCCTGACCTCGCATCCTTGTTTCGACTCCTTTCCTTTCCGTGCAGCTAGTAGCTTTAAATACCCATAAAACCGAGCACTGATGGAGAGGGGGGAGTAAAATGAGCGCATTTGCATAAGCAAGAGATGCAATTTGTATTTATGGGAAAAGAATTTTATTATCTATAAACCCGATATGTCAACGCTGAACAACAGAAGCGAACTGATATCTAACTGTAGACATTCTAAGAAATTCCTGTTAAAGAACGTACTCGCTTAACCAATCACATTTCTGCACGTCACGCCAGTGGGCATTGTTCTGTATTTTCAAATTTTGTATATCATCTTTTGTATCCGTTATTTTTGGCATTGCCTGATGATTGCTCTGCAAGGAGCATGAAACTCTGAGTAGCAATAAATGTCTTTGAACAAGTAATCCAACTCTACAAATCTACATTGCTCTAGTTTACCTATTGAGCACTTTAATAGCTGCTGAAATCTTCAATTCATTATATTATTATTATTATATATATATATACAGGAAATTTAATAAAAAAACGTTTCGGCCCTTCGGCCTTCGTCA
>NC_090889.1:41109998-41112498 GCF_036669925.1 Montipora capricornis | reverse complement strand
GGAATAAACTCACCGGTTATCAACACACACCATCGGTTTCTTTCACGCTGCAAACGTAATAAATCTATTCCTTCTTCTTCTGGTCTGAAGCTCAATTTCAAGTAAAACACTCTCGGTACCAACAGCGAGGAACTACAAAAGCGCTTTAATTTCCACTTACAAACTGCATTTATGAACATTCTTACTGAATTGATTGATTACACCCAATCAATTACCATCGATCTTCAGCATTCATTGGAAGACAAGCGTAGGAGCTTATTTCAGCAACTTAATGTGCAAGATGCTTTGAAATGCTGGAGCCAAGCCAAGAAAACGATCTCCTCGCTTAACAGAGAACTTATCCTTAGATTCAGACACAAGACCAAGAAGACCGTCCCTTTACAGACAGAAACACCCACAGAAAGCAACTACAGGCCCAAGAAGACCAACAGGAGGTTCTCCAAGAAGGTTAGAAAGCTAGAAAAGAAAAAGAACGATTTTTTAATATTTTAAGTCAGCATCGTTTAAATGCCATTGCGAGGCAAGAACAATTTTATCCTATTAACCTTTCCTCACATGAGCTCGATGCAAATCAAAAATCCCTACTTAGCAAGGGCCCCTCCTTTTGTCCTGTTCCTCGGGATATTAATCGGATCAAACTTTTAGAGGACTGGGAGAAATTTGAAAATAGGCTTAGATCCGCTGTTTTTTTCCACAATGAACACGACAACAATGATTCTAGTGTTGACAACGACGCGCCCTTATTCCCCACAAATAAGAAAACGCACCGTTGGAAGGCCCCCGTTTTTCTCGTTTTCCGGAACTTGAATTATTTTCTTGAGTCGGTTAAAACCGAATTATTTAACCCCAACAACGTCCGTACCATTCCGGACAATCTTTCCCCTGTTGAGCGACGCGCGTTGTCAACTCTAGCAGACGTTGACGCCATTTCAATTAAAATTCAGGACAAAGGCTCCAAATTTGTAGTCATAACCAGGCAAGGCCTTTTGGCACCATCAAAACTCACAAGGAGGGAAACCCCCTCAGGCTTATTACTTCATGTTGTGGCACAGCATTGAAAATCTGTCAGCTTTCACTGAATTTTATCTCAAGCCTTTAGCCCAAAAATTTACCATCTTTCGTTGAGGACACCACGCATCTCTTACAAAAAATTGAAGATCTGAATAAATTGGGCCCTTTTCCTAAAGAAAGCCTTTTGGTCTCATGGGACGTGGTCGCCATGTTTCCCAATATTGACAACAATTTGGGAATCAATGCAATCACAGAAGCTCTTAATTCTCGAACAACAAATTTTCCCATCCACCGATTGCATTGTCGAAGCTGTTAAAATATGCCTGCAACACAACAATTCTCAGTTTTAAAGATGAAAATTTCCTTCAAATTCATGGGACAGCCATGGGACCTAAAAATGCTTGCAGCTATGCCGATTTAGCTATGGGAATTATCGATCAGAAGGCCTTGTCAGGTAATATTAAGCCTAATCTATGGTGGAGGTATAGAGATGATATCTTCGATCTTTGGACACTAGGACATGATAAACTACTTCAATTCACGCAATTCATCAACTCTTTTTATCCCACTATTAAATTCACCCTTGTTCACTCCCCTACTTCACTCGATGTTTTGGATCTCACGCTTAGCCTTGTTGACGGTTTTATTCAAACTGATATATACTCCAAGCCTACAGATAACCATATATATTTGTTACGCAATAGTGCCCATCCTGTCCATTGCTCCAAAGCTATCCCCTATGGTGTAGCCACCAGAGTCAGAAGAAACTGCTCTTTCCTCTGAAAGTTTTGAGAAAACGAAGTATTGAATATCAAAGCTACTTAATTAATAGAGGATACAACCCCTCTCAGGTCAAACAACAATTTGAGAAAGTCAAATCCATTCCCAGGGAGAATTTGCTTGTTCCCAATATAAAGCAATCTAATAAGGTTTTTCCGTTAGTTTTTAGATTACAATCCTTCTTTGCCAAGCATCGGGAAAATTCTATATTCCCATCGGCATCTCATTGACAATTCACCTTCCCTAGCCAAAATTTTCCCAAAGGGATCTATCATCCCTCTTTTAGAAGAGCCAAAAACATTAAAGAAATCTTGGCACGACCTCGCCGCACCATATACAGATATACAAGGTTGTTTTAAATGTAAAGGGAAATGCGATCTCTGTAAGATTTTCTAGTAGAATCGGATCATTCCTCCAGCACTTGTACAAGCAGGAAATATTTCATCAGACAACACCTCATTGTAAATCTAAAAATGTTGTTTACTTGATCACCTGTAACAAATGTAATGTTCAGTATGTAGGATCAACCACTAACGAGTTTTAAAGTCAGGATTTCGAAACCACAAATCGGCCATGAGCACAAAGAAGAACACTTGTGAAGTGGCAATACACTTTAATAAAGAAACTCATGTTTTGTCGGATTTCGTTTTCGTCATCATTGAACAAATTGGTAATTTTAGCGATCAAAATAGCCTCGACCATCGTCTGC
>NC_090889.1:41099998-41104998 GCF_036669925.1 Montipora capricornis | reverse complement strand
GGTCTCCAACTTCGGACAGTTTTCAGGCTTCAGATACTCTTTCTTCATTGTCAACTGATCTTTAGACAAGCCTTTCTTTAAAAGGCTATTGACCAGAACTCCCAACTTCTCACATATAGGTGGATCATTAGCGTTTTCCGGATTCAACTTTGTGAGTAGAGTTTCAAACTCTGTTGGTTGCTTGACAGTTTTAGCAGATTCAGATGTACTCGCTTGGCTTTTGTTTGAAGCTAGGACGGTTTGCACTAACGTATTCATATCTATGGTATTATCAACAACAGGCTCGTCTTCAGCACTGTAGTCATTCTCTTCATACCATTCATTTATACTGGACTCTACAGTTTCTGTAACTGACTGCATGCGGTCAGTTTTGAATTCTGCAAACATGTTGGTCATCATGGTCTTTATTTCCATGCTTAGGGATTCAGTCCATTTATGACCAGCGCTTTCGTCTTCTGGCATCTCTACAGAAAACAATGCGAAAAAGCTAATCAGTGTGTGTGTACACAACACAAGAGCATTACAATAGCGAAAAACGATAGAGCGACTAATTCGCGTTGGCCCACACGCAACGCATTAGCATAAATGTGATTTTGAACTTTAAAATTCAATTTTAGCGTTTCAAGAAGTTAAGTTCAAGGCTGTATTTGTATTTTTGCCTAATATTTTATCCTCCAGTAATGGACAAGTATTTATAGCTCACAAGCGACTACCAACGAGGGACTAAGCCATTTACATTTGTTTTAGTAGTTGAGAACAAATTCCAACTACCTCATAAGTTAAGTTTCTTGGCAACTCGTAGCAGAAACAGAGAGCTTTGAGCGATTACCAACGCGAGTACAATCGCTTTTTGCTGGCCATGACGCGATAATAATTCCAAGATATATCTAGGTAAGAAAAAAACGATTATTTCTGACCTCTTCTCTGATCTTGATATCTTTCGTCGAGAGCAACTTTTAACACATCCACCCTAGCCACAGCTAACACATGCACTGAATCAAGGCGGTGCGTGCGCATCTCATGGTAACCCGTATGTACGTAATGATTTATAGAATGTATGTTTCTTTGAAGTAGATTTGAAGTTTGAAGTAGATTGTACGTCGTGTAAGTTTAATAATAAGGGAAATGTCAGTTTGAGGGATGGCCATGATGAGTGTTGACCTTCGGAGCATAGCTAGAGGCTTAAGGACGGTGCCTATCATTGTTATTGCGCATACGTTTCGCGCATCTCGAGATACTCGGATTTCATATGGGAGGTGCTTATTAAGACAGGGATATCTTTGCCTGCCTAGTTTAAAACTATGCGGAGAGATCAGAACTTATCAAGTGCACTTTGAATCCAAAAAGAAAATTGGGATAACCACGCATTTTTCACAGATAATTACGCTTCAATTTGGAAAAGAACGCCATACATTGCTGTGTATTTTAAGCTTTTTGCAAATGTTGTTGATGGATTTGATTAACTTGTTAAGATCTGCTTTTTCTCCATATTTAGTAAACCGAGCAAAAATAGCGTTGCACCGTCCTTCAAATAGGTTGAAAAAACACTATCATGGGACATGGGTTTGTGTTCTCTCCCAGCATCTTCTCCTGGTGTCAGTTAAGGAAGTTGCCCACTAATTCAAAGGTTTTTTTGCGCGTTTTACCGACTATGCGGCAAAAGCAGATCTTAACAAGTGTTATTGAAATCAAAAAAGAAAATTGGGGTTAACCACGCATTTTTCGAAAATTATTAACTAACAACAACATTTGCAAAAGGAAGCTTATTTATCTCTAAGAAATGTATGGTTCCCCCCGATTTTCTTTCTGGATACCAAGAGCACTTGCTAAGTCCTGCTTTCTCCGCACAGTTGTGAACCGCGCAATAATATCCCTGTATTAATAAGCATAACGTAACCCACACAAGAATCCGAGTATCTCGAGATGCGCAGAATGTATGCGTAATAGCAAAAGTAGCCACCGTCCTTAATACTGAGATCTGAAATAGCCTGTGCCCATCAGTACCGTCCTTGATCCTAAATTCACCGATAAAGAATATTATGGATCACTAACCAAAAAAGGCCAAGCCGATTTAACGTGGCTGCTTTTGGTGGCAGATATAACATGACCATTTTTTTTAAATCTAACATCAATAACCGCATTTGCAAATTTGAAACATTTAGAAAGAGAGAGAATTTTAGCAAGTACTCAAAGTCAATGAAACTTAAAAGTTGATGACTGATTTTTTTGGCGCATATCACAAGTTAAGGGCTTTACGTCTTTGTGATAAGTTGTCAGTTGCAAAGCACTACGCGCGAAGAAGTGGTCGCTTTGCGGCCGTAGGGCGAGGACTTGCCGATGCCCTGGCCCTGCGTAAGGTGACATGAGTCATTTTGCGGGCTCACAAAACTTCAGCGGGGTCAGTAAAATGCATTCCTCAAACGTAGATTTTCCAGTGGAAAGGGAATGGGTAAGATGTGTTTTTAAAGAAACCAAAAACCAAAGAGAAATAAAGTTTCTTTCTGTTCAAGCTTGTACATGTGACCTTATGTTACTTTTGTTGGGATCATATGCAGAATTTTCATCTTGCGGTAAAATGTAAAGCGGATAACCAGCCAAGAAGCAAGGGAAAAACAATTGGACAGCGTTTATTTTTTAGTTGATCATTGTTTCTATTTTCTATTTTTTTAGTTCTACTTTTCGTAAATCGTTTACTTATAAATCACCAATCATTTATTTATCCGTTTTAGCTAACACCGAAGTGGAAAGACAAGGTCGCCATTGCGCCGATTTTTTCTAAAGCAGGCTCAAACATTGTCAGCTGTCCCGCAAAATGTATTCGCGAGCGTGCTGAAAAAAAAAAAAAAAAACACCGTCAAACTAGTTTCAAGCTATAACAATCACAAAATGGAAAACCGCAGGGCATGTCAGCTAGCACACACGTATATGTTTAGTTCAAATTCATCTCGTGGTGAGAGAAATCGGGATTGGCTGCTTAGCTCAATATTGACATTTTTCGTAGGTATTAGCGACCATATTTTACATAGGCTATATACGTGACTTGGACTACCGTATTTACTCGGGGAAAAAAAAAACACCACAGATTATCTCTGCATTTTCCACTCGCCAATGAATGGCTGGACTCGAGCACTCGTCATATTTAGGTGTGGCGATATTTAGATTAAATGCGTCCCATCTTAGTCTTTTTAGCCTAGCCTATAAACAAACGTAGATCAGCAATTTTAAAACGCCCCTAAATGGCAAATGCTTAATAAATTCTGGGTTATAGAACTACCTTTCCCTACCATCAAAAAGACTTCACTTCTATGATAATTGGCACTACTTTGCCTGGGCAATAGGAAAACTCTCAAAATGTTCACAAGCATTGCATACCTATAATTAAATAGTTTTTACGCTAATTCATATTTAGCCAAAAATTAAAGTGAAATATTCTTCCTCAATTCAACTCCAAAAACTGTTATAAGATTTAACTGTTGTTCATTTTTATAGCTTTACATAAACATTTTCAGACGCAGACAGAAATTAACTAAGCCGCGCGCTCGTTAATTCTCTTTCATTAGAGTCCTTTTCCTGATGCTCCCAAAGAAACTTGGGCGGACAGCAAAATGACATTGGACGGACAGTAGTTGTAACTGACATCTATGAATCCACGGTGCATTCATTCAGTTAGAATAATTGTTTTAAAATGCTAAAAATTAATGTCTAAAATATGAAATACAAAATTTGGTATGATTATGGTCACTAACTGTGTACAATCTAAAATATGATTATTATTATTACCACTAATTATTTACCATCTAACCTTAGATAGATTTATGGGAATAAAACCTGTTTGCCATGAATGCCGTGCGTTTAGTCATTATCACAGTAATTATTTAAAAGCTTCTTAAATCTAGCCAGAGATTATGCCCGCTTTATACTCGGAGGAAGACTATTCCAGAGAAGAGCACCACTGTGACGAAAACTATTACGAAGGTAGTTTGTGCGTGGTAAAGGAGTAGCTAGCTTATTCACAGAATCTCGAAAGGTATAAGGAGTAATATTAGATCGTCTTAGAAATTATGAACTTTAATTAATTAAGGGATTTCTTTTTGAATTTCTCACTGAGTTTTTAGTTTTTTTCCAGTTCAGATTTTCAATCAAGTGTGCTGCATCAGCATCAAAGCTCGAGAAGGTCAGAACACGCACCGCACGATTTTGAAGCTTTTGAAGTTTTTCAGAGAGGGTCATATCACAGTTGCGGCAACAACATTGCAATAGTAGATGTTTTTGCATTGTTTATGAAAAATAGTGCATTTTCAACGTGACGTTTGAGATGTGAAGATGTCTTGCAGCGTGTGCCAATGTTTTGGAATTGGAACGAAACTACATGCCACTTTTTCCTCTACGTTTGAAAAAAAAAAAAAATCAGCATTGTGAAGGAATAAACTGAGAACAGTTGTTTGAGCTGTCAAAATTTGGTCAATCAGCGCAAACCGGAAATCTCATAAAAACACGTAAAAGACGACCATGGCTGCAATAGATTGTTTATTACATCAAATGTTCGAATTCAGTGTACCTGGGTGTGGTCCGGGACATAATAATCGGGTCTTACATAATGTAGTACCCCTGCAAAGTTCGCCCCGAGACATACTCCAAAGAAAGTGTTTTGGGTAAACGTCCCAAAGATTACTGTACGTGCTGCAAAGTTTCCTTGTAATTACGCTACGAAAATTTGTGGAAGTCGATTGCCACCAAACAAGAAAATACACGAAGGAACAACTTGGCAAAAGCATTTCATCGTCGATGAAAAAAAAAACGCCTCACATTCTGAGATAGTCTGCTTACCGTGTGCTACAAAAATACGAAAAACCAGTGTAGGTTTCAGCTTTATTGCAGCCATATTGAACGTCGTAAACCCAAAGTTTGCTGTACCGGAGAGTGAGGTCTAAGTCTCCGATGTCGGACCGAGGGGATAAAGCAAACTTTGCCAACTTTGGTAACTACGCCGGTAGAAACGT
>NC_090889.1:41089998-41092498 GCF_036669925.1 Montipora capricornis | reverse complement strand
TCTCTCTGCGGTAGGGTGCACGCATCTTTCTGAATTTTGAATGCCGCCTCCTGAAGTCACGCTGAGAGAGCTGTCAAAAATTAGCCAATCAGCGCGCACCCGAAGTAAACATTAAAAAAACAGTAAGCCACGCGTTGTGTACTTCAAATTGCAGAAACTCTAAAGAAACTGTAAACGAAAAAGCCTTCGCCAGAAAATCCTAACAACTACTGCTGATGCTGCAAAGCGTACTAAATATTCTATGCGGTAATTCATCGACGTCGACGGAGATGTATTTTGTTCGTCGGGGAAAAATTCAGCACGCAAACTTGAAACGACGGGAATCGTGATAGAGAAATCCCTTTTCCCTGACAGCATCTCCACTGTTAGGGTCCAGATCGTTCGTGTCACGCACTCTACTCCCTTCTCCCTACTCCCGCACTACTACTCCCTACTCCCTAATCCGCACCCTACTCCCTTCTCCGTCCTAAGGAAAGCTTGTTCCTGACGTCACATAGATTGTCTAATTTCCACCAATAACAGGGAATGTTACACTTTCACAAACCTGAGGAATTTAAGGAATGTGCCTCAGTGAAAACATGTCGGAAGCTGCCAGAAATCTTGATGTAGATGTTGACTGTGCTTTGGAGAAAGTTTGCCGCTTAATTGGGGTCTCTAAACATTTCCCACAACAGAAAAAGGCGATAAAGGCTTTTATCTCCATGGAAGATGTCTTGGTAAGCTTGCCAACGGGGTTTGGCAAGTCGCTCATATTCCAGATTGCTTCGGTGGTTGACGCTGAACTTTCCAAATTCAACAACACTTTTCCTGCGAAGCCAGTAATTGTTATTTCGCCATTAATGAGCTTAATAGAAGACCAGAAAAATTCCCTACAGGCGTTGGGAATCAAAACTAGCTCTAATGGCGAGGACAATCTTGCGATCGAGAATGAAGGTAACATAACAGTGAAAGAACTATTCTCTTCTGGCTCAGTAAATGTGAGTACATTCCCAGACTTCTTACTTGTGTCTTCACAAAGACTCACGTTGCCTCCAGACCAAGAGAAATGTTGAACTTTTGGTTTTCGAACAGATCAAGAACTAAAAGATTATCTGTACTTGTTGCAATGAGTACACGTGACATCACGTCAAGACCACATTTATATACCCTTGTTATTTCTGTATTTCTATTAAGCTTCTTATTATTGTTGTCAGGTATCATTGCTGTTATTCTTGCTGCATTCACTTTTTTTAAGAAATAAATACGTTGGAAGTTCCATACTCATAAGGTTGATGGCAATTCCTTTTAAAGCTAAGGAAATTCAAATTGATAAAGGAAAGTAAGTTTAAGTGTGTAGTCGTTCTAGCCCTGGAGCACTAACTGGGGTCACTGTAAACTGAAATTAACAATTAGAACAAATCAAGTCAAATCTTGGTTTTTGAGACGAGGGGAAACCAGAGTACGCGGAGAAAACCTCTCAGTACACAGTAGATGAAATGGTCAGGGACCATTCGACTTAGCACTCCAGCAATTGTACTGACTCCAATGTATCATGTTGTCGCTGGTAAATATCTAAGAACAAGATTAAATTACGAAACGTTTACAAACATGGAATTACAGGATAACTAAACCGAAAGAAGCGTTAAAAAACCGTAAAACTAGGACGAAACTCTTACCAATTGCTGGATCAGCAAGGACGGCGAGGAACCAACTGAAACTTTTGTTGAACGTAACTTATAAAGAGACTTAGGTTTAAATTTACATACGGCAAAACTTAAGTGTTAATTAAAGGTGATAACAACAGATCCTACGAAAAGGAACATAAAGGACGCTGAAGCGGACTAATGAACGAGTGTAAATTACAAGGGAATACAAATACTAAAAGGCTAACGAACTATACGAGAAAAAATAGTCTTTGTATTAAAGAGACATTACAGTAGAGAACCAACAAACTCAACCCACATATGACGCCGGACCTGGGAATCGAATCATGACCACATTGGTGGGAAGCCAGTGCTCTCACCACTGCGCCATCCCTGCACCCCTACAGAATTACAGCATCAATAGATATCATGCAAAGAGTAAAAGCCTTTGAAACTAAATTCAAGCAGATCAATGTGAAGAAGGCTCAAGGGGCGCAGACAATTTTTCGGGTAGAGAGATGCAGTAGGTCGCTGAGGAATTTAGTCCCTGTATTGCTAATTTGAGTAGGCAATAGTCTTTGTATTAAAGAGACATTACATCCTGGGGGGCTTGGCTGAATCGTAGTATTCAGCGAAAATACAAAATTAAATGTTCAAGCAGAGTCTCATAAAAATAACAAAATTTCGCTGCTGAGAAGACTGCTTCAGCCTTAAAAGTCACAATTTTCAGACTTCTTCTTCCAGCAATACAAGCTTTGTGATTGGTCTAATCAGCGTTGAATTCTTCGTTTTGACCTCAACAACCCGAACACGTTCGTCATTTCCTGGAAAGGTTTTCACAATACGACCAAGAGGCCATTTTCCTCTCGGCATGTTCT
>NC_090889.1:41069998-41084998 GCF_036669925.1 Montipora capricornis | reverse complement strand
CACTCGACACTGGCAGAGTGGAAACTTGTGGGAAAGCCACAGGAACGAAATTAATATTAGAAATCATGGGTGGGGAAACAGAATCTTCACTGACAAATGCAGGGAACGTACGTGGGTGCGAGGAGGAATCTGGAACAGAGGACAGGTTCGTGGGTCCTGGAGCTGTGGATTCGCGCGTGGAAGCGGTAGGACGAAAGGAGACGCCAGACGAGATGGTATAACATGCAGGTGCTTGCGTGGGTGCCGCACGGAACGTGCGAGATTCCGTCGGCGTGGAAGAAGGCATGCGCACTGGCATAGTCACAATAGGTTAAGCGTATGGCTGTTCAAACGTAGGTGGGCATGAGACGGCTCGCGTGGGGTCACGCGCGATTGGTGCTGGCCGGGTTGGCATGGTGGATGCTAGGTTTTCTTCTTGTCTGTCGCCGTGGAGGATTTCTTTATCGTCGTCATGTTCAGACAATAAACAGGAATATTCACGCTCTGCCACTTGCACTCCAATTGAGCCATTTCTGTCTTTTCTCTAGCTTCGTCCACTTGCCTCTCAGCTTCAAGTTTTGCCAGCTCAAGTTGGTGCTGAAAATCAACCTGCTTTTGCCGCATTTCCAACTCTAACAATTTGACTCTCAAATCTATCGACCTCACGCGTTTCTGTTCCGTTTGTTTCTCTATAAGAACTGCTTTCTCCACCGCAATTCTAGCTTGCTCTAACCTTGAACTTGCTGTGCTTATTCTTGAGGCCTTACTACTTTGCGATATGACAGACCTTGCCGGGGAAGGAGGAAATGAAATCTTCGTATCAGTCATCGCTTCAGGGGCTTTGGTATTGAAAAACGAGGCGACGTCGATGGCGTATCTTTCAATCTTTTCATCATAAATCCGTTTTCGAACTTCTTGTGCCTCATAATAACTTAGAACGTCCCGCAACTCGTTGCTGTCTTGGGGAAGTAGTCCCTGAGTCAGTTCCACATTGTCTAGGAAACTTGAAAAGGTATCATTCAAGGCTGTTTGAAGGCCTCGAACCTGGACCAATTGTGAGTTATCTTGTAGTAATTCATCGATCTTTGAACACAGTTTCGACATAGTAGCAACGTAGCCGCCGCGGGACTGTCTTAAAGAATAAAGCTTCTCAACTAAAATTGCTTCTTGGTTTTGGTGTGAGTTTGGCATCCTTAGCCTGGAACTTAAACGCGGCGAACTTGGAATTTCTTGGTCAAGGACATTATCCATCTCTCAAGTGATATTTACAATGAAATGGTCAGGGACCATTCGACTTAGCACTCCAGCAATTGTACTGACTCCAACGTATCATGTTGTCGCTGGTAAATATCTAAGAACAAGATTAAATTACGAAGCGTTTACAAACATGGAATTACAGGATAACTAAAGCCCCATTTACACGAGCAATTTTTCCTTGACAAGTGGACTTGTCAAGGAAAACTTGCCGACTGTACACATTAGCAAGTTTTCCTTGACAAGTTTTCCTTGACAAGTTTTCCTTGGTAGTGTAAATGAATAATATGACAAGTTTTCCTTGTCACATTTTCCTTGTTGTCCATCTACACGAGCAAATTTCAGACTTGACAATTTTTCCTTGTCAAGGAAAATCTAGCGCGCCAGATTTTCCTTGACAAGGGAAATTTGTCCACTATTCCCCATCTACATGAGCAATTTTTCCTTGTCAAGGAAAACTTGTCAAGGAAAAATTGCTCGTGTAAATGGGGCTTAAACCGAAAGAAGCGTTACAAAACCGTAAAACTAGGACAAAACTCTTACCAATCGCTGGATCAGCAAGGACGGCGAGGAACCAACTGAAACTTTTGTTGAACGTAACTTATAAAGAGACTTAGGTTTAAATTTACATACGGCAAAACTTAAGTGTTAATTAAAGGTGATAACAACAGATCCTACGAAAAAGAGCATAAAGGACGCTGAAGCGGACTAATGAACGAGTGTAAATTACAAGGGAATACAAATACTAAAAGGCTAACGAACTATACGAGAAAAAATAGTCTTTGTATTAAAGAGACATTACAGTAGAGAACCAACAAACTCAACCCACATATGACGCCGGACCTGGGAATCGAATCATGACCACATTGGTGGGAAGCCAGTGCTCTCACCACTGCGCCATCCCTGCACCCCTACAGAATTACAGCATCAATAGATATCATGCAAAGAGTAAAAGCCTTTGAAACTAAATTCAAGCAGATCAATGTGAAGAAGGCTCAAGGGGCGCAGGCAATTTTTCGGGTAGAGAGATCCAGTTGGTCGCTGAGGAATTTAGTCCCTGTATTGCTAATTTGAGTAGGCAATGTTATGAGACAGGTCTCTATCCCTCTCAATGGAAGATTGGAAAAGTTAAAGTTCTATGGAAAGGTGGTAGCAAGGATGATTGCTCAAATTACAGGCCACTAACTCATCTTCTATTCCCAGCAAAATCATGCAGTCAGTTACATGTATTTGCAATATTATAGATTCTCACTTGGAGAAAGTACATAAATCACTATTGGGGTTATGAAAAGGATTATCTACTGGGTCTCTTTTGTTATATTTGACTGAAACTTGGAAGTTAAACATTGACGATGGGAAAGTCATAGGGGTTATTCAGTAGATCATGAAGTTTTGAGTTATAAAGTTCAAGCCTGCGGTTTTTATGGGAATTTATTGCTATTGCTAAATAGTTAAATTGAAAAAGGTCAACAATTTGTTGAAGCAAATGGGGTAAACTCTAAACTCAGTTTCCTGTCCCATGCACTTATGTCCAGGTTTGACCCTAATTAGATGCCTATGGAGTCCCACCGGGATCTCTTTTAGGGCTCTGACTGTTTTTGATTTATGTTAATGATTTCGCTGACAATGTTTCTATGGGTCAACTCTATCTATATGCAGATGACACCACCGCTTTCGTGATTGGTGAAACAACTGACAATGTTATTCAACTACTGAATGTCATTCTCGCTGATATTTGTCTATGATGTGAATTAAATAGACTCACTATACACACAAAGAAATGCCAGGATATGATCATCTCTAGAAAGGAATTTATTGGTCCTTTACAACAAGTATGTTGTGGAAATCTAGTCATTAATCATTCTAAAGTGGTGAATTCGCTGGGATTACTCATAGCCAATAAACAACTTTCTAGGGACCATAATATTGAAAAAAATATCCAAATCATTCTCGGCTCAACTAGCTATGTTGACGAAGAGAAAATTCTTGCCAAGAAAACAATTGGAAACCATCTATTACAAAAGGTTTCTGCCCAGTATCACATACGCTCTGACAGTTTGGGATAGCTGCTCTCTTACTCTATTTGATGACACTGAGAAATCTCATATCAAGTCAGCACGAATTATCCATAATATTCCTAACAACAAATATATGGATCATCAAATTCTTAGCCTAGTAAAATGGCACAATATAGCATTTAAGTATAAACAACCCTTGGGTGTGGAAATGTTCAAAGTAGTGCACAGCAATTCCACTCACAGACCCATTCTTTGGTATAGTCTCAATAACGAAACAAGAGATATAGATAATGTAAATAAATTTAAGTTAGCCTTGAAGAAATGTTATCTTGATCAGGTAAGTTTTATAAAGGGAACTTTTGTTAATTCAATTAAGAATTTAGACTATTTTATTTATATTTAAAAAGTAATGATCAGCCTCGTGATTATTGTTGTTTTTTTGTTTATATATATTTGTATTGTATACCCTATTTAAAATAGCTATGTAATTTTAGTAGTTTTAATAACTATTATTTGTCTTGTAGATATAGTTTTTAATAGTAATGTGAATTTATGTAGTTTTAACTGTATTAGTTTTAAGGTCCACATCAGCCAATAGCTGCCACTCTTCATTGACCTTTTAATAAAGTATGCATCCTCTATTCTGACTCACCGCTAAATGCGATCAAGCACATACATGTACATGTATTATTTAATTAGATGTGATCAAGATTCCAAGATACCGTAACAATAAAAAGAAGCCTGAGACAAATGAATATACCTAATACAGTAAGCTTCGTCTACTCGTATACAACGATTTCTATCAAATTTTTCTTGTAAACTTCGGAAGACAGCATATTTCTCCACCTTCCATTTTGCAGTTGGTATTCCAGCGATGTTAACCTAACGCTACACTGTCCATTCTCGATCGCAAGACTGTCCTTGCCAACGGAGCCAGTTTTGATTCGTAACCCTTTCAGGGAATTTTCTATTAATCTCACTAATGGCGAAATAACAATAACTACTGGCTTTGCAACAAAATTTTTATTGAATTTGGAGAGTTCAGCATGAACGACTGGAGCAACTAACTTTTCCATGGCTTCACTACATTCTCTGACAGTAAAGATAGCGGCTCAGTAATCTGATGCTAATTACCACTGACTTATAACTTGAGTTGCTCGACCACAATCTCCACACCAATAAAGCACCACCGTCAAGTATTAGTTATCGGATTCAAATAAAAACTAACCTTGTTATACTAGAGAAACGCAAAAAATTTAAGACAAGCTTAAAATGTGCGTACCATAATAATTCAAGGGTCACTTACTCCAAATTAAAGAGCCTTCGTACTTGTCCTATTCATCATTATGTGCTCATTGTGATTGTAAGATCATTTAGAGCTACCGTTTTTGAGATGGTGAAAAATCAAATCTTGTCATGACAATTTTAAAATGCCAATTTGCGAACAAGCATGACCGCGAATTAGTGCTTTCATCTTCAGCCTCGTTTTCGTGTTAAATGGTCGCGTGACAGCTCATAATCAGCAGTTGTCATGAAATGGCCAACTTACGAATATCTGCTAAGTTTTGTGGTTTAACCGTTGGTAATTGAGGGGGTTATAAGTAATTAAATGTACCAGCCTCGTTTTCATGTTGGCTCATATACGTCCGATTTTAAACACTCCTTAAAACTCGTCCTACCAACTTGCAGAGTTGCCACCAAAAATTTTCATGTTTACTAGACCCTGATGAAGACTTTTAGATAGGTGGCTTGCTTTCAGCACGAAATTCCCACGGGAATTAATTTTACGACATTTGCTCCCGGACTATCACTTGTGTCTCGGAATACAGACAATTCAGTAACGTCAGAAAGTGTCCCCCAAATGCTGCTCCTCAAGTAAGGATAAACTGCTGTGTTTACGCTGACCCATAAATAACGCTAACCTTTACCCTTACAGTACTGTACCTTATTGTCAAAAATAGGTAGGAAATGCATCACTCTGCGAGCAGAGCCTCTCTAACTCTCACCAGAGGGCAGGCAAGTGAGGCTCTGCAGAAATCGTGTGAAGTCTTTTAAGTCGCCGCAGCCTAAGTTTCTGGGCTAGCCACTCCGGTCAAACCGGTTTAGGAAGCGCGCGCATCATATTTTTAACAAGGCGAAGGTCAAAATCGAGCCTTCACTACGAAACTCAATATGGCGGCTTGGAGTGCGATCGAGACTTGGCCTGGGTTTGTAACTGTTTCAAAGCAACAGCTTGCGCATACACAATAAATACTTTACACGATTTCTGCAGAGTCCTTTCTTTCTCGTTGAGCTAAGAAAGGCTCTGCTGGCACGGTAGAAATGCTTAAACTTAAAGAGACATCAAAATTAAAGAGATATCAAAATTGGGTTTGCATCAAATAGGCAACTTTCACGATAGCGTCACTTGAGTACAGCTACCACAATTTCAGTTTTCTTTTCTTATTTAAATTTTGTGTTAGCATGAGACAAGCAAAACCTAAAGGATTCGAGATGTTGAGAAGAATGACAAGGATGCATCCAAGCCAGTCGCTCGCCATTTTAATCTGCCTAACCACTCCAAAAAACACATGGCTATCTGCGGCCTTTCCCTACATCTAGGTACGACGGAAAGCCGCAAGAATCTGGAACGAAAATTCATCTTTCAAATCGGCACCCTTAATCCTCACGGTATTAACGGACGCTTTTCATTTAACTAATATATTCCTATTTTTCACGTTGCCATGTTACCACCAATGGCGTAGCTCCTACTCTACTATAAAAACTACACGTAACCCATAATCCCTCGATTCGCTCTGACGAAGGGCTGACGCTCGAAGCGTCAGCTTTTAGAATCTCTGTACGGTGGCCAATTTACATTATCAACTCCGTTGATAAAACCAAATTTTTGTATACTTTGTTTTCTAACCTACAGATATGGATGAGTGCAGCACTGATAGCCATGCTTGAACTTCTCGTGCAAACTGTGTCAATACGGATGGGTCATACAGCTGTGTGTGTAAAGAAGGTTATACGGGTCACGGCAAAGTGCACTGCGTCGGTAAGTACAAGAATTAAAAGAAAGCCAAACACTAAGCCAGATTAAATGCTGCATAAAAATTCAATAAGATTCTTAGGGGAAGCTCTAAAGGAAATTTATAAACAAAGTGACTTCACCTTTTACATTCGTCTGTCCTCTTCTTGATTATACAGGACTCTGAACCGTATAGGACGTTTTCACAGGACGTCACGGCGGCCATGATGGTGTACCAAACTAATCCGCCGGGAATTGAATTTTTTTTTTATGCACATGCTTTCTTTTGTTTCAGTAATCCAATATGGCTGTTGGTCACGTGAGTGAACACGCTCTGTACCCCGTTTCACAACCGGCACCTTGCCGGCCGAATTTAGACTAGAGACGAATAACTCGTCTCAGCCAAATTATCCGTCTAATGCCCCGCTTACACCAAACCTTAACCATGTTTTGAATATGTTTTGTCAAACACGATTTCAAAGGGTTTTCTTCTTAAATCATGAATACTGATTTTGGCGACTACAAATTTAGCACAGATCAAAACATGTCTAGAAACTCACCTAAATCTCATGTAAAAACCGGCCCTACATTTTTCTCACTGACTTTCATTTTGTTAAACTCAACCACGTCTGGTTAGTGTGAATGAGGTGTAAGACGAATATTTCGTCTGCAATTCGTTTAAATATAAATCCGGAGTTTTAATAGATGAACTATGGACGTCTTCGATATATTCGCCTGTCTACTCGTCTGGAAGACGTGCTAACAGACGAATCAGCTGGAGACGAATTTGGACCCTAATTCGTCTAAACGTCGGATTTATATCTGGACGAATTGCAGACGAAATAACCGTCTTAGACGGATAATTTTTTATAGAGGAGTATTAAATTCGGGCAATATCGTGGAACGTTAAAGAACCCACACACTGTTCACGAAGATTATGGGATGGAATTCCCTGTGTTGTGGCCGTCCTTTGTGTAGTTTATTAGAGTGGGTACTGACTATAACTTGTAGTCAAGAGCATAAGCATATGTATGCCACCAGATCTGTTGTGTACTTCATATTGCTGAACTAACATCAATCACTGAATAAAGGGGGTAGTTTCTTAAACGATGTCTAACGATTGTTTCTTTAGTTTTTGCTTTTCTACGTTGAAAATTTTACCTATAGGATTCAAATCCGGACTGGCAAAATTATTGCAATCAATCAGACAACAAGTTGCAAAAATAGTGGAGACACTTCACCTTCTTGGAGCGCTATTAATTTACCTATTATCTCTCACACTGCAGCCCCCCCCCCCCCCCCCACTAGATACGGTGGGTACTGGAAGCTAGAAAAGGTGTTTTTTCATGAAAGTGTCTCAACAATTTTGCAACTTGTTGTCTGAGTTGGTTGTCACTGTATTGTCATACGGTCACTTTGTTTATTCGAACAAGAAGGCGTTTATCTTTTGCGTTTAATATGGTGTCGACACATGACATCTAAAACACGCGCAACATGAACGAAATTAGCTGTTGTTTACGTATGAGAAACAGACACTACCTCACCTTTAACTGCGATCGCGTGCCATTTATAGTGCGACGCGCCTTACCGTGGCCATCTAACAAAGTTTTTTGCAAATTGTCCGCCAATCAGGATGTGTAAATTTGATTGACAGTCACGCCTCCTTGCAAAGTTCGCACTGTTTTAAGTTGAACACCGTTGCATGGCTTGTTGAGTTTACGTATTTACACGTAATTGTCAAATGTGAAAGTTTGTTGGGTGGCCACGGTAAGGCGCGTTGCACTGTAAAGGGAACATCCACTTTCCGAAAAATCAATTCTCAGCAAACATTGTTATACAAAGATACATTTTCACAGAGGTCCATTTGTAACATTACTTATTGCTTTCGGGTTAGGCTGCTTCTAGAGACGGGATTGCTAACGCTTAGTAGCAAGTCTTCTAAGTGACGTGTCGGGTACAGGCTAATTCCATGTTCTCTGGAATGACCGACTGAGCACAATGATCAAAAGAAACCACCCGATTGTACTAAATCCTTTGCCAGATTTGTTTTACAATGAGATACAAAAGTGAACAAATTTGTACCGGCTACACATTATGTGATTTATATGAAACGGTCTACGCGGGCTACCACAACTTTTCACTGAGAAAATAATATGATATCATATTTCTTGCTGTTGCGGTGGTAGACCGTGCTTGGATGGTACACCTTTGGTAAATGGAATAGACGTTATGTACAGGATTTCTAACTGTGTGAACTTTATTACGAATCATCTGGTAATGTATTGGATTGAGTAGAAAAGAAAGTACTAGTTGAATTGTGCTGTATCCTGGAAGATACGATTTTCAATTGTAACGCAACCATCCCCGTCTACGTCACCAAGGAACACAATAAATGGTATTGTGTTACATAATACGAACCATGTGTAACTTTCAGAGCATCAGATACTGTGCTCGCTTTAGTATTTGGTACGGAGTCTTCTGTTAGCGATGATAAGTCCAAACACTTGAAAATCGATGTCACCGTATGTCAATAATTAATATCGTTTCGTGTTTGGTACAATGCGCTTTGCACTTCGCGTGCAAACTTCTCAAACGTTTCAGAGCTTATACGATGTCTTACGATTGTTTCTTTAGTTTTTCCTTTTCTACGTTGAAAATTTTCCCTATAGGATTCAAATTCGGACTGGCAAAATTATTGCACTCAATCAGACAACAAGTTGCAAAAATAGTGGAGACACTTCACCTTCTTGGAGCGCTATTAATTTACCTATTATCTCTCACACTGCAGCCCCCCTCCCCTCCTTATCAGTGTTGCTAGCAAGACAAAAAAATGTTGGAAACTTAAACAGTCAACATTGAAAGGGGGAGAGGGGAGGGGAAGTGGGAAAGGTTTAAATTCTAGATACGGTGGGTACTAGAAGCTTGAAAGGTGTTTTTTCATGAAAGTGTCTCAACAATTTTGCAACTTGTTGTAGCTTTGTGGACACAAAGCAATTTTTAGGATAAATTGAAAGAATACCTACGCTAGAGGTGGAGAGGTTAGGAGAGGACAATTTTTATAAATAACAAATAAGGCTACTTTCCACGTTGGAGATTATAGGCATTCTGGCCGCTTGAAAATTGGGTCGAGTGGCTGAGGGTCTCGCTCCAATTCCCACACGTCCAGAAGGCAGATAGCTTATCATGGCTTGCCACGAGAACTCGTTCTTTTCTTTTCAGATGTGAATGAATGCAATCAAGTTTCTCGTGCTTGCCCATCGCATGGCCTGTGTGAAAATACTGAAGGATCGTATTTTTGCGCATGCCAAGCAGGTTTTATTTTGAAAGATGACCTGTGTGAAGGTAATAACTGGTTTCCTTTTCTTTGCTCAAGTTTAACAGAGTTCTTCTTGTATGTGCAAATAGTAACTGTTGTCATCTCGAAAAAACGTCGAGACAGGCATACTATCATACTGTCGAGAACATAATGTCCGGGTACAATATGAGAGCTGCTTTTGAACATAACAGTACATTGTATCCGTTTTCCGCTGTGCATGGTTGTGTTTCGGCAACCTAGTTTATCACGAGTTAACTCAAAGTATTTTCTTCATTTTTTAAAGTGCGACCATGATCAAAATAGAATTTGTTCTCTTTCTTTGGATTTCAAAACTATGTGAACTTAACACTAACTGACCCGGCCAAGTTTCTGAAGCACACCTGGGGCCGGTTCCTATATGGTGTAATAAGTCTATTCCAGGGATAATTGCGCCTTGTACTGGCACATTTATCCCTGCAATGGACTTATTACACCTTTCAGGAGCCGGTCCCTGTTTATTTTATCTAGAATTTTTGCTATTTAATCGTCCGCCATTACTAAATTTAAAATCTAGAGAGAGATGGATCGAGGAGAAAATCATGTCAAAGACATGCAATGTGTGTGTCCGCGGCGTATTAATATGCAGCACGGGAGGTTCGCGCTCTTATACTTTTACTTTATAAGTTGCAATGATTTACACGCTGAAATTTTAAGCTAGTGAGTAAATGAAGTCCTTTACCCTAGGGTCCAATCGCTCAGATTTGATCGTGAGTAGTGGCGGACCTTAAAATCCAAAACTTTTACTCAAAGTGAACAGCCTTTGTATAAAATAAAAGCTCAAAGTTTTGACAATCATGTGTTAAGCAATCAGACTTTCAAAATCTGAAGAAAAACAGGAAGTGATTTTTTGGTCGTAGTAACACTTTCAACCCTTTCCATTGACGGGGAAAATCGTCTGGCGCTAACAGAGTAAAAGCTATTATTGCCTCTCTTTGGAGGGAAAGGCCGGTTGAATAATGTTTCATAGCGTAAGAGTAAGACTAATCGTCCGGGTTATAAATTTTCTAGGTATTTTCGCTAAAAACGGGCAGTTAAATCTCGCACTCGTTGTCGTCCTCGTCCTAGAATCTACAAGGTCCCTATTGTTAATAGCCAACTGGTAGCCTTCCTTTAGGTGTGTTCAATAACGCCGTTATATTCATTTGAAAAGATGCTTTACATCCACGGCGCTAAGCCACAAAGGATCTTTACGCTTCCTCGCGTCGATTTAGTTTCTGTTTTGCTCAGTGAAACCTTTTCCTCTTTCAGATGTTGACGAGTGTGCAAGTGACACTGGGTTGTGCAATTGGCATGCGGACTGCGCAAATACCATTGGTTCTTACAAATGCAATTGTAGACCAGGTTTCATTTCCAATGGACCACATTGTATTGGTAAGAGTTTTCGATTTGGGTCTATGCCCGAGATTATGTTTGTTAACCTCGAATGTTCTGTAATTATGGGACCGTCATTGGGGACAATACACATAGAAATGCAATCAAGTTGTCTCAAATCAAATGAAACATTGTTTTTTTTTTTGGAAGGGGGAAAACCGGAGTACCCGGAGAAAAACCTCTCGAAGCAGAGTAGAGAACCGGCAAACTGAACCCACAGGTGACGCCGAGTCTGGGAATCGAACCCAGGGCGAGTGAATGGGTGGGTGGCGAGTCTTTAAAAAAGAGTTAAAATGATATTTTGCCAATGATCTATTTTTAAATTAGTAATTTGTCAGCGTCAGAAGCAATGACAATCAAATTTGGTAATCGTGGTATTCACCCACGTGACAAGGCAGCCATGCTGTGAATCAATACAATACAATTTCTTTTCGCAGAATTTGCATGATAATAAATTGTAGTTCCCAGGGAAGAGACAAATTCTTGTTCTTGTCCACTGACATGGTCACCATGATGTCATATGCAAACCAGCAATACCTATGAATGTCAACACACTCTTTCCGGGAACAGACGTCAATTTTTGACTCCACTACATTTAGTCCTTTGCAAATAAAAAACGAAAAGCTTTGCCAGACCTAAATTCCTGGAGAGTTAATTTAGGAAATCAACATGGCTATCATTTCTTTTTTCAGGGACACTCAGTCTAAAATGACACTTGTTTATGTCCTTATTTTGTCAGATTTCAATGAGTGTCTGGGCAATCATCATAACTGCGACGTCAATGCATTGTGCGCCAACATCGCGGGCTCATATAATTGTTTCTGCAAGCAAGGGTACACTGGAGATGGATTTAAGTGTGAAAAGGAAGGTGGATAACTTGACATAGTCAAAGTCAACAAGATACAGGAAGGCCGCAAACACTGACTTGCATGTGACCTATCTTCTTGTCATAGACCGTTTTGCAGATACGGCGGCCATTTTTGCTTGCTATTGTTTCAAATAGCTATTATGGGATGCCCATGGGGCAAATACATATTAATTTGCCCCCTGGTCATCCCATAATGTCTTTCGAAACAATAGAAATCCGTATCTGCAAAAAGGTCTCATAGCGTCGATATCATTAATATATTAGGGTGCTTAAGCAAGGACGACAACGACGGATACGAGAACGCAACATAACAATAAGTTTAATTCGCAAAAACAATAGCTCCGCACGTGCCTTTTACATTTTGATACATTTTTTTTTTGCCGTTCTCGTCTTGACAACGACGTGAACTTGATGATCAAATTTGAGGATGTTTGAAAGACGAAAGCACCTGACGATGAATTTTCAATTTTCTCTCCAAATATCCACACCGTTCTCACCAGTTTTATTCTTAGAATGTGTGCTCATACTTTCCAAGCCGAGCGACTTGGAGTAATCTCAAAATTATGACGGTAACGGGAAATAATATTTTAGACAACGTTCTCGTAGCCATCGTCGTCGTCTTACTTAAGGTCCCTATTAATGAGTTCCCACGCGCTTGTCCATTAACCATTAATAGGGAGATTTGAGGGCCGAATTATTCGAAGCAAATCGTCAATCATGTGTTAACTCTTGCCATCAGTGTATTTAATCCGGTTCGACGCTCGATTTATAGGCAACAAATTGGTCCGGTTCAGTTCGGCCCATTTCTCGAAACTCCCGAAAAATTTCGGCCCGAATAATCAGTGTTTTAAGATCTAAAGCCACGGAACGTCTTCCTTTTAAGGATGGAGGGGTTTTTTTGGGACGCTACAAAGGATATGCTGTAAAGCCGATACAAGGTAGAGTAATTTTCTTCATTTCGGTTGGCCAAGGCAGCCTTCATCGGGTACAACGAGAATTTGCCTTAGAGACACTGCATTGGATCGGAAATACGTACTATCACTGAAATGTAATTCGAATTAGCAATAAATGACTTTGTTGCTCGACATACTCCCGAAAAGTCTTGGGACTTTCACAGAAACGAGTTTTCGCAGGGTCCTAGTAGCGGTTTCTTCTTAATTATCATCTGAAAGCGAAACTTGGTGAATCATTCGAAATGGAACGCTACAAATTGGAGCGTAACCGGCTAACAAGGAAGTCACTCCAGTGATTGACGGCAGTGGGAAGCATTTTTTTATTTTTAGTTTTTAGTTAGAATTAAGTTTGATGGCTTCACTTGGTTCCTTTTGCATAGTTTGTACGGCACGTGGCTTTCACGTGCTTGTGAGTCGGGTTTCTGGCTCATACATTCGTCAGTACAAAGTGGCCCCAGAATCTAGGATAACTTATCAGCCCCATTGGCTATTTAACGTGCGTTTTTTAAACAGCTGTTTAAAATTTGTTGCTGTGATTGCAAGAGCGATGTCAGAAATTTGGCCCTAAGGCATTGGAGCGATGTACATTATGGTATCTACGAAAATATAATTGTTTTTGGCAACTTCATGTCATGTTTTGAACTTCATGGGTAAGTTGTGGCATGGGCATGGCTGTCCTGTTCTCCTTCTCGGGTTGGAGTGTTTTCCTTCTTCTTTTTTTTTTTTTTTTTTTTTTTTTTGTGTTCTTTAATGTTATACCTAATTAAGTTTGAAAAACCATTGAGAAACTATTGTCTTAAGTGGTGATGTACAGAGGTCATGTATTGTCAGACGAGTGAAGTTAATTGTCCATATACATCTTGGCTTATTTACTACCAAGACAAGACCGTGTCTGCTGTGATCGGCTTCCATTATCAGACACAAATGTCACCACTTGTCTCAATTCCAGGGGAACAGAAAAATCTGAACAGAACCGAAAGGATTGTACCAAAGCATTCTCTCAAGACCAAAAGGATAAGATCTGACCGTGCGCTAGTTACTTGAAGCGAATTTCGGAGGTTTCCTGTTTTCGGATAAATCAGCGAGTAATAGATAGTGGTTACGAGTAACTTAAGCATATTAAGTTTTATGACTAAGCTGTGGTGGTGTCGACACAGCTTCCTTCCTTATCGTAAAAAAAAATTGATGCCAGGCTTAGTAGCCAAGCCTTTGGGAATAAAATATACCCGAGTTGCTTAACTTTTCCGCTAAAACAGCTAACTTTACGCCCAGATTGAGAAATTGAGCGTAAGAAATGATTATGGTGTTTAGTAAATAAACCCCATCGGGCGGCTGAAAATGTCCGTGGCTGAGAGATTGTCTGAAAAAGGAGTGTTTTGGCTGAGAAGCGAAGCTTCGAGGGCAAACTTCCACGCAAGTCCTGTGAGTTTGCACCACGTGACGTAAAGTTGGCAATTCTCTACTTGCACAAATCCCATAACACACCTCTTTTACCCCCCCCCCCCCCACCCCCCAAAAAAAAACAAAAAAAATTGAATAGCCCTTGATTGATTGGTTTTTGGTATGCTTCTTTTTTCCGTTCATTCTGACGGGTCGTAACCTGCCATATACAGGGTGTTTCAAAGGTTCGTTCCTACTAAAAATTGCATCTCAAGACTTTAATGTATCTTTTGGACATTTGAAACTGATTCAGGTAATACATTTATCTTGATAATTGTTCGAAGCAATTTCAATCTAACATGTAAATAATTAAATGACAATACTTTTGAATTTTTGCACCCAATGTGCAAGGGTGCGAGCTATGTCCCGCCATTTTTCCCGCACATTGTCTGTTTACGTATTTATTGCCTTTTTTTGTAATTTTCTCTGTTCTTTCACGAAAATCACAGTCACTGTCAGGCAGTCATTGTTTGTAAAAGAGCCGCGAATCAGGCAGCTATTTTACGGTCATCTGGCCATTCAGTCAAAGATATTTCCGAATTGTTTTAAAAGACCGAATGATAGGTCAGGAACAAGTGTTCATAAAGAAAGTACTTCAAGGACAAACCAAGGAGCCGACACCCGTCTTTTCACAAACTATGCGAGAAATATCACGAAAGCTAAGTATAAACGTAATAATTCAACGAGAAAGATTGCCAAAAAACTTCAACATCACAATATCAACGTTTCCAGCACAAAGGTGTGGAGAT
>NC_090889.1:41054998-41059998 GCF_036669925.1 Montipora capricornis | reverse complement strand
ACTGAAAGCACGGTTGATGACTTATCATGTTCAGTGGCTGATGTTTATAAAGTTCTTAGTTCCCTTGATGTAAATAAAGTGAATGGTCCGGAGGCAATCTCACCTAGAATTCTGAAGGAATGTGCCGCTAAGTTGGCACCATCAATATCACAGCTGCTTAACTTTTCATTGGTTCATGGCAACTAACCAAGTGTCAGGAAATCTGCTAATGTTGTTCCAATTCATAAATCTGGTGAACGCACTTTGGCTGAAAATTATCGACCAGATTCTCTTACGAGTATTTTAGCGAAGTCCTTGGAGCGTATTATCCATAAGCATATTATGAAGTTCCTGACACCTCATAGGCTGCTGAGTGAGAGCCAGCTCGTTTATGTGTTACTCAACTTCTTCAGCTGCTACATTCATGGTTCAGTTTTCTTGAGAAAGGTGCCTCAGTCGACGTGATCTTTTTGGACTTTGCAAAAGCCTTTGACTTCGTCACTTGCTTTATAAGTTTGCAGTGTTATGGCATTCGGGGTCATTTGTTTTCCTGGTTTCACGATTATCTTTCAGACCGTACACAAAGAGTCATTATTGGAGGTCATTCATCAGAATGGATGGAGGTGTCCTCTGGTGTCCCTCAAGGGAGTATATTAGGGTCACTTCTTTTCCTGCTGTATACAAATGACTTCCCCCTAAATATAAGCTGTAGTACGGAGCTTTTTGCTGATGACAGTGTACTTTATCGTAACATCGCATCTGTAGATGATTGTGTTGAGTTTCAGGGTGACCTTTTGTCTGTTGCCTCCTGGTGTGACTTGTGGAAGGTCACGCTGAATCCCGGAAAGTGTAAGGCCCTACATGTTACCAGGTCTAAATGTCCTTTAGTTCATCAGTATGTGATAAATGAGAATAATCTGTCGGCTGTAGATAAACATAAGCAGCTGGGTATTTGGATTGAATCTTCTTTAAGGTGGGACGCTCATATCAATTACATTGTTGGTAAGGCAAATCGAGTGTTGGGTCTAATAAGGAGAACATTTGGGCCCAAAGATCCTGTGGCAATTAAAACAGCTTTTAATGCTTTAGTTCGTCCTATTTTGGAATATACCTGCCCAGTGTGGAACCCTCATTTGGTAAAACACATACACAGTATTGAATCCATCCAGCGTCGTGCTACTCGATTGATATCTGGATCTGATAAACTTTACTCTGAAAGGCTTATTGAACTAAACTGGTCATCATTGGAGCTTAGAAGGAAATACCTCTGCTTACTTCAGCTTTACAAAATAATTCATTTTTTAACCGTTACGTTAATGACTGGAACTCTACCTAACTCAGTTATGTCTGCTTCTAGCTTAAGCTCGTTTAAAACTTTGCTACTTAATTATCTTATAAATAGATCGGTCTTTTAGTTTTCGTACACATTATGAAATTATATATTACATATACTATTCATAATAGTTTTAACTTTTATTTTTGGAGGGCAGTTTTTATATGGGAATTCAGTTTCCCCCTATTGCTTTCCTTTACCTATTGTACTTTAGTATATATATTTTCTTTTTTACATTGGTAAGAAGCTTTATTAAACATTAAACAATAAACAATTCGCAGATTTTTCTTTGTTATCGAAGAACCCACTTAAATGCAGCTCATGAGAAGTAAGTTTAAAAATTGCGATTGAATGCAGAATAGTTTTCTCGGAAATGCGCCTATTTCTCGCGAACCACTCGTTAGAATTTAAGGAAATTTGGCACGAAAATACTTTAGGAATAAGAGACTGGAGTATTGAAAAAAATTTGAACTTTAACAGAGGAAATTCCAGATATTCCAGTGAATCTTCAACAAGGGATAATTAAAGATGTCTCTGTCAAATTACTATTAAAATAGTGTTAACTTGTGAGCATCGTTACAAGCTTGTTGCATGTAAATTATAAAGAAAATCTAACCACCAGATTTTCTGCAAATGAACGAGACCGATTTTAAAGGCCTGTTTATATTTTGCATGTTGCCATGGAAACTATAAAAAAAAGCAAAGTTCGTGTTGTTAACTTGCTTGTTACTATTTTTGGCGATCAAAGGATCAATTGTTTTAGAGAAAAGGGTAAATGAAAAATAGGTATCAAAAACTGTGTTCAGCCACCTTTGGGGGACACTTTGTGACGTAAATTGTCTGTATTCCGAGACACGAGTGATGTTGTTGGCAAGAAGAGCAAGGGGACACTTCGTGACGCTTATTGAAATCCGCGTATCTAATTAGGTTCAAACTTGGACATACCTTCCAGGTGAATCAAAGTGCGAAGTCGTGGTCTGACGAAGTTACACATCTTACCCAGTGGCCAGACCTCAACCTCCAAGAACTGAATCAAAGAAATGGTAAAAAAACGGAAGTGACACCGTTAACCTCAACGCGGCCCGTTACAGACGGACTGACGAAAGGAAAGCTGCTACGGAGCGCCGGCGCACACTTCAAAGGCGGATCAGACATGTTGTCTGAAGAATTTGCCAAACTTTTATACCACTGGACGACTTGCCGGCAAACTCACCTGATCTGAACATCATTGACGAGACAACGTACAAAGATCCAGCCCCTGAAACACTGGGCGAGCTGAGAAGGCGACTACGGTTCGGGCGAAAAAATGCCAACTGTCGACAGGCTTTAGGAGCTCCCGCGTTATTCTGCACCGCCCCTTAGAAAATATCATAAAAAATAAAGGAGGCCATTCTGGTTACTAATATTTAAGATACTCGATGTAAAATCAATAAGGAATAACATACTTCATTTTCCAAGAGGTAGGTGTAATAATTTCTGAAAAATAAGCGAACAAAATTTGAATCACCCTGTAGAGGGTCATGAAGGGGTAAGACCGTAAAAGACCTGATTTTTTGGTGGGAAAATGAGATTTGGTCACTGGGAACTGGGATTTTGGTACTGGGAATGGGAAATTGAGAGTCCTTGGTGCGAATGGGATTTGCATTATCAGGGATCATCAGGTATTAGTTCTGCTCAAAATTCCTGATATCAAATATTTCAAGAGGTATTCTTGCGTTCCTGGCCACTGCCATGTGGGAGTGAGAACCTTCCTGATCCTAACAGCCTTTGCTTTTAACCTTCAAGCAACCGACCTTCAACATTAGGGAATTTAAGAAACCACGACGACTACGGGGACGAAAGCGTCACTTCAAAATATACGTTTGAGCTATTCTAAGTATTTCGGGATTATTCAATCTTGTTTATATTATACAATATGTGCAAAGTGTCCTATAACTGGATTGGTACGGACGGATTTGAGAGATTCACTGAAAGATTTGAAAGAGAGACTGAAAGATTCACTGTAGTTTGCCCACGTTGTCGTCAAAACCTCAAATTTGGTAAGTTCACGTAGTAGTTTTGACAAGTACGGGAGAGAAGTATTTAAAAATGCGTGCCGTGCGTGCAGCACGAACATTTGGTTCTTTTAACCAATAATATTACTGCTTTCTGGCTTTGTCGTTGCCGTAGCCGTTATCGTTTCTTAAACTCCCTATTACTACCTCTAATACGGTTTCACTAGCATAAATTGACTTTCTTAAACCCACTGCAACCAACGCAATTACTCGAAAAGAACAAGCTCAGATGATATATTGGGCATGGTGCCATGATGACCCATGGTAAATGTGTCAGGCATTGGAACTGAAACGTCCTTGAACGTACCCTACAGATTTGCAAGATGTTTGGCCTAGCGAGTGCTGTGGGTCTAGTGAAGAGGGCGAAGAATCCGAGGAGGATACTGGTGAGTATACTTATCTTGGTGAGTTTAGTAATGATTATGAGACTGCATCATTCAGAATGCTTTTATGAGCCAGGTTACAGCAGGGATTTTTCGGCGGATTCTTAGGTAAGCAATCCCATGCAGCTACAAATTATATCTCGCACTGTCTTTATTGCCTCCGTTCTCCAGTAATCTCATGTTTCGCAATGAGACTTGCCTGCTTCATAAAACATATCAATGGTCTTAAAATTATCTATCTCCGTTTAGATTTTAGTAGCAGAGACTAGGATTTCTAAGAACACTTGCCATTGGGACTTGGATTTTTGCGTGCAGTTTCCAAGATCGCTCACGGCCGAGTGCCCCTATAATTTAGCAGCATTTCTCCCACTTTCAAAGGTCGCTCGCCTCCCAGCCTTGGACACGTGAAAAGTCGATAATTTTTCTAGCATCGTGCCAAAAATCAGTTCCTTTGTACGGCTCTGCAACCTCAAAAACCAGCTCGATTTTCAAGCCTCGCGCAGGTTTTTGCCTTCGTCATATGATCGGGACAGAAGTGGTCGATCATTGGAATTTGATCAAATCCAAAAGCTCAGATTGACGTAGTGCTCCCTGTCTGTCCTTGGGATCGTCTTCAACCTTGCTGAACACCGTTCAAGAAAAAAACACACTATTGACTGGGACTGTTCTGTTTTTATTTGCTCTTGGGCCCATGCATCGTAAGTCCCAAGAGAAACTGAAAACAATGCTAATGCAAACTTTTGGAGAAAAAACAAAGAGTACTATGGTAATTTTAAAAGTAACCTATGGGCCCGTACGCACTAGGCTGAAAAATTTTGTTTGGCTCAACGAAAAATCTCACCAAGAATTGTCTCCGCCAATTTTTCAATTTGGTCATCGTGGCCGCACTTAAAAACTCTTTCTTTACATCATGCCGTGTAAATTGTAAAATATGCATAGTTTTCACGCCTGACAAAAATTTCTCCTGATTCGAAGCAGGAGGACGGCACCTTTGAACTTTGGTAAGGCTTGACTAAATTTGGTGGGAAAAAATCACCGTTGGCACTTGGATCACGGAAATGGTGACAGATTTTTTGGCAAAATAAACAAAAATTTGCTCAGTGCGTACGGGCCCTATATCTCCAGATAAGTGCGAAGATCACTTCACTCTTTGTCGATCTTTCATCTCTAATTATTTTAGAGAGAAACTTAACATGAAAACGTTGGACAGAATACGGAATTTCAACACAACAAGAAACTGACGGAACAAAC
>NC_090889.1:41037498-41042498 GCF_036669925.1 Montipora capricornis | reverse complement strand
GAATCCGCCTAAGCCACGATAAATGAGCTTTTTTGCGGTCAGCATGAGGCCAATGAAGGATTTGTGGTGGATCATTTTGGTCAGTTTATTAAGAGAATCAATTAGAGTCTGGCTATAGAATCAAGGTAGATTAATTTGATCTTTTAAAATAGATTTTAGTTAAGGCTCGCTGGCTTTACATCGGCGCCTTGTCCACAAAGCAACAACCCTTGTAAATCAGAACAATTAGAAAGAAGAAAAAATAGGTTAATTTGAGTTACACTACACTACTAAAGCTCTTTTCAATGCATAAGGGAACATTTACTTATAAATGAATTCAATGAGCCGATAAACGAGCACTAATCCTTAATCATGATTATTGCTAGTCTTAAGTTAATTTTCTTGATGATAGCTTTATTGCTTTGCCTCATGTCTCACACACATGTTTCCTTGAACAACGAATCAATGACTCAGTCTATCAATGCACAGGTTGCGTGTCGACAGCTGGGCTTCGCAGGAGCCCTTCGCTACAGCTACAGACGGTATAGGAATGGATCTGGAATGCCAATTTGGCTGAATGACGTCCACTGCTTCGGAAACGAGACAAATTTGTTAGAATGCAGCCATCAAGGAAATAGTAGCCATCATTGTGGTGAGTGAGACAGTGTTAGCTCAACTTATCGACAAAGAATCCTTAACTGGTAACCATGTGTTTCAACATTTCTAAGGCACACCTAATATGGCATAAGGAAAAGAATGAAATAAGAGGCCTTTGGTTTTGGTGCTTACATGAAGACAATGTAACAGGGAAGTTAAGGATTAATTTGTTCTGTTCGATCCTGCTCTACAATGCATGACAAAATTGGGAAAGAAAACACATCTTCCTCACGTCCGGCTGTCAATAGGAATTTGAACGCATGGCCTTTGCTACTTATTTACGCAATCATTCACTGAAGCTCTTTATATTGCATTTTTCCATTGTCTTGTTTTCTATACTGTAATGACGGCATTTTGTTCTGTTCTTTTCCTGTCATTATCAGCGATTGCTTCAGCCTGCTCTTCTTGGTGACAATCAAATCTGCCATTAGCTTTCGGGCAGTTGACAAAGGTGCATTTAAGTACAGTATGAGGAGGACTTTCACGTTTTCTTTATCCTGTGATGCTGCTTTCCAAATTACTTAAAGGGGCTATGTCACGCGAAATGGTGTAATTTCATGACATCCAAAATGCCCCTAAACTAAAATGAAATATTGCAATAGCCACTTAAAACTGTTGAAAAACATAAAAAGAATACAGCAAAATCACAGAAAAGCATGGATGGATTGCATTTGGGTAATCTTGAAAATTGGCCTGACGTTTTTCAAGTTTGTGGACAATCGCTTGGATAAAGGTCGGCTTTGCTCAGAATCATCTTGTTTGTGATGTAACGGTAATTTTGTCAACAAAGGAATTCCACATTATTATTTTCGAGTTTTAAACTCGTGATTAACGAAAGGTTTCCCATAAATACCGTTAAATAACGTGACATAACCCCTTTAATATGTACTGTGATCTCATCTTACTTGCAGGTAATTGGCGGACTGTTTGGATAGAATGTCATGGCCCATATCTATCTTGGAAAGGACTCGAATTTTCGACTTCATACAAGCCTTTTTCTCTTCGGTACATTCACATATCTGATGCACAAAACGCAATAAAAGGTGATGAATTCCTTCCCAATTTATACGACTTGACCATCAGCAGCTGTGCTTATGGAGTGGTGTCGCCAAAAATGAGGTCGTCATTGACTGTTAAAAATACCAGGATCTGGGAAAACATCATGGCAGGCATTCACATTCAAAGCGGGCCGGTGAACACGTTTATTGAAAACACGGTGGTAGAAGACATTCAAAATGGAGGTGGCTTTTATTACAGCGGTCTACATAGCAGTCCAATCGATTTTTGCTCAGTGAATGAGGCTAATATTACTTTTCCAGTCACTTTCCTTGCTGTGGGTAATTCAAGTGAGAATGTCTCTTGTGCAAAGGTAATACTAACATAACAATTCATTTGCCTTTTTCGTTAACTAGACATGGAGTGGTGAAAATTTAGTAATAAAAACAACTAGCTGAAGCGATCTCTTTTTTTCCCCTTCTTATCACCGGTTAAGTAGTATTTGAAGGGGTGAGGGGTAAATTCGCACAAGAGCCACGAGGCTCACACGGCTTGAGCATAGCCCGGTTTCAGATTTGAAGGGGATCTTGGCTTTATTCCGTCTTGTCTTCCAAAGGAAACACCAAAAGATTGAGTTTAGAATGTAAAATGTCTAGAAAGTAACTGGAAGACCTGATAACATTTCGGGGATTTCGGACACAAAGTTAGACCATTCTCGGAATTGAGGTGGCCATGGCCAGTCTTTTGTTTTGATCAACACCATCGATGCATTTCTAGATCCCGTCATGGCGTTCACACGCGGTTCTTAGCGCTCGCTTAAGAAATGGATTTCTAAGCCAAAAGAACTATACTGTGAGGATGCTAAGTAGTTTTATTATTTTATAGAAGAATTAGTAAATGCATCGTCAGTAATTTAACGCAGTATTTCAAGTTTATATGGGAAAAAAACGCTTAAAACCTGGCTCGAGTTCATCGGCAAACGAAGAAGAAATGGCTGGTCAGGATCTTGGTGCAGAAAACGATCTCTATACAGAACTGAAAGAGTCAATCGAAAGCCTAAAAAGATTGGTCACTGAGGGTCTTGCCAGATTACATGGTGATCTAGACATACTACAAAGCGAATTCAAATCGGATATTAAAGAAATGAGCTGTACTATAAAAGACCCCGAAAAGAGTTTGAATTTCACGCAAGACGAAGTTGATACCTTTAAGGAACAACTCAAGACGGAAACAGAAGAACGCTCTTCGGAAATGGAACTTTTAACGGCGAAAATAACTATTTTGGAACAGTCCCTGAAAGAAACAGTGGAACAGAATATAATCCTTGAACAGTACACTAGAAGAGAGGACCTGAGATTTAATAATATATAGGAACATGAAGGTGAAGATTGCAAAAAGGTTATTTAGATATCTCCCAATTAAGATTTCACGCAGTTCACCGAATAGGTAAGAGAGATGGAGTTAGATGCAGGCCCATTATAGCAAGGTTTGTCTGTCGTGAAGATCGAGACAAGGTCTGGTCAAAGAGAGGTAAGATTAAGGAATCGAGTGTACACAGAGACGCATATATCACAGAAGATTACGCGAGGGCCATTCAAAAGGAACGCCAAGTCTTAATTAAGGCGATGATGAAGGCTCGCAATGAGCATAATATGACTCGGGCAAAAGTCAAAGGTCGTTACTTGTACATCAACGGTGAACGTTTTAGTTTCGAAAATATACCTGAATATCTAAAATAATCCAATATCCATAATTTATTTAATTTCCAAAACACTCAACACTCGAATATGCCTTTTTGGAACCCATTCACAACGTATTATAATTTCCCATTTTTCCCCTAAGTGCAAATTCAGTGTCTAAATGGCGTTAGAATCCATTTCAACACTTTCACAGCGTTTCAGTGAAAAATGCAAACACCTACAAAAATGACCTGGCCAGCGTCATATCGACTAATGGTTTTTCGTATTCGTAACTTACTTTATCTTTTATACTTATTGTTATCGAATGTTTTTTTTTCTCGAGTGAGGTCGACCCAATCTAGCGTAGCATTCAACAGTCTTTTTTTACTGGCTACGTTTAAATTTCTTATAATTAAACGTCTTGTGTTCGTGAGTGCTCTTATATATTCGCACCTTTCGGTTCACCTGATTTCAACTGTCCTGTTGGGAGTGATAGCTTTTGTCTTCCGTGCAACCAGTTTTAAATACCGCAAATTGCAATCATGGATCGCAACAACTTGAAGTTTAAAGCCATCTCGCTAAACGTTCGAGGTATTCGTGCATTCGAAAAAAGAAAGTCTATACTTAATTGGTTGATTAATCAGAGCGCAGATATTTCTTTTCTACAGGAAACGTATAGCACGGTTGAAATTGCAAATCATTAGAGAAAACAATGGCCCGGTGAGTTTTTCTTTTCGCATGGTTCTAATCATAGCTGTGGGGTGGCTATCCTTGTTCATAAGTCGTTGGACTTCAAGCTTATATGGTCGCGTGTTAACAGTGAAGGCAGGTATCTGATCGTAGAAGCAATAATTCAAGACACCCCTTTTCTTTTAATAAATATATATGCGCCAAATAAAACGTCGAATCAATCCTCATTTTCCAGGCTTTATCTGAACTTATTCCCGTTGAGGAACTCCGGGAGTCCAATTATAAGTTTGTAATTGGGGGAGATTTCAATGTTGCCTTGCAACCTTCTTTAGATTGCTCGGGAGGGAACACAACTTTAAAAGAATCAGTTAAGGTTTTGGAAGATTTACTTATATATTTGGAGAGTTCATAACCCAAAAAGCAAAAAATTCACTTGGCGTCAAAGAAAACCAATTATCCAAAGGAGATTGGACTACTGGTTCATTAGCGACTTGCTCCAGGACGATGTAGCCAAAATTGATATTATTACTAGCATCAAATCAGATCACTCCGCTATCGTTCTTGAGGTGGATTCTATGGCTGACCAGCCCAGAGGTCCCTCCTTCTGGAAGTTTAACAGCAGTCTCCTAAACGACCCCGTTTTTGTCCAGAGCATGCGCGACAACTTTCCTCTATGGCTAGAAGAAATAAGCTTTTGTGAAGATTTACGAATTAAATGGGATTATATCAAGTATAACTAGACTCGTCAAGATAGTATTAAATATAGTAAAATAAAAGCTAGTGCAAGGAAAAGTAAGAATGACGAAATTGAAGGAAAACTACGGACATGCGAGGAAAAAGTTGCAGAGGCGCCTTCTCCTGAGAACCTCGAAAACCTTGAGGCCTGCAAAACGGTTTACCAGAGAGAATACGATTATATGGTGAGGGGGTCGATAATTCGGTCGCGCGCCAGGTGGTATGAACAAGGTGAAAGGAATACAAAATATTTCCTTAACTTAG
>NC_090889.1:41029998-41034998 GCF_036669925.1 Montipora capricornis | reverse complement strand
AATTAAGCCAAACGTTTCCCACCATTGCCCTGTTAATATCAAAATGCAAAACAACGCACCAGATCGAGCCTTTCATTGCGAGGAAAAATAACAAACTCCACTTTCATAATAAAAAATGGCATCAATTTTTACCCATAATGGAACATGAGCTATCACCTCCAACTCCCAGCTTAAACTAATACTGTAGTATTGTAATATGTTGAATTGTGTATAGTGCGTATAGCTTAGAGGTGTAGTGTAGTTTTGGATGTTCTGTGTTTATTATAGATAGGTAGCGTAGTTTCGATATAAAGCTCCTATGTATAGTTTAAAATTATCATGTAAACTAATAAATGTGGATATATTAAACAAAAAAAACAAAAAAAAACAAAAAAAAATTTCTAGATCCCGTCAGTATTGTATTTCTGAATGAATTTGTCATCGGTCCTCTAAGAAGCACCAGCAAATGCATGATACACGAGATTGTGTCAATTTTCTTGAATCAACAGGCTACCCTCCAATCGAAAAGTTCTCCAAAGCCTACCTCTACCCTCCACCCCCACCCCAACCCAAACGAGTTTATTTTTGTGGAATAGTGTCGCCCCAGAGATAGCTTACTGATCCCATTTGTACTACTGCAAGGACTGCAAAGTATATTAAAATAAAATGAGACTTTAGGCGAATAACAATTATGGTAGGAAATTCCCACAAAGTCGTTTTACTCTTTACCGATAAGGAGTTTGGTGCATGATTCTGTGACACTGTCATTCTTTGGTGTACGTGTAGTCATTGCCATATTTTATTGCATTGCGCAATTCTTTTCATGGGAAAATGGTCTTTCCAGGAGCCTTGCATGAAGATATGGAATACACTTAATGCTAAAAACTATGCTATATCTCTAATTAATGTAATAGTGTAGAATCTATCCAGACACGTTACAACCGATTGAACGAAGCGCTCGGATTTTTTTCCAAGTATCCTCGAATCATCATTGAAAAAAGATCATCTATTCACTAAATTAAAAGTTGCTTGAGCTCCATTACAGCTGCTATCCCAGACATGTTTTAACGATTCTGTTTTCAGACTATCAAAACGGCGCCTGGGGGACATTTGACAGTACATTATGAAGTCATGACGGGCGAGAACTTTGAACTCGAGGTTCGTGATGGTAACAACGTCAACGCCAGCATTGTCACTGTGGTGAATGCATCTTCATGTGTTAATCAGGCCGTTTTAACCAGCCACTAGCTCTGGCCACGAATTTTACATACGTTTTCGGTACACAGGCCGAATGGGAACATCAGTCAAATTCCTTATAACTGATGACAAAGGTATGAATACAAGGTAGTGATAAAGCTTTTAAAAGTTTTTGTAAAGCCAAGTGGCATCTTTTGAGAGCAACCTGAAGCTCTGAGCTCTGTGAATCTAACTCTTTATTCGTTAGGCTTTTCAATGTTTCTGTGTTAATTACTTTGCTCACGCAGTGGCAACCCAAAGAACTGGAAAAAAAAAGAAAGGCAAAAGAAAACAGTTAACGCTTTTGTTGTTTTTGATCGGGTCAGTTGTTGGAATTAGTGTTCTTGTACCGGAAAAGCTGACTGGGCGAGAAATACTCCAGAGGTAGAGGTTTACATTGCGACGCGCCTTACCGTGGCCACCCAACAAACTTTCAAATTTGACAACTACGTGTAAGTACGTCAACTCAAACAACCCATTCAAAGGTGTTCAACTTACAACCGTGGGAACTTTGCAAGGAGGGGTGACTGTAAATCAAATTCGCACACACCTGATTCGCGTATTTTTCAGGCAAAAATGAAACTCACTCTTCTTTGTGCCTCAAGCTTTTTGGGGGAATCAAAACCATACGTCCACAGGTCTGTCTTCCTTTTTTACTGTAGATACCTATGAAATGATTGACGATCAAATAGATTTTCAAACCAATTTTATTTAACTTGCAGTTTTGTCTTTTCTCATGCTGTCCAACGTCACTTTCACAAATAACTCTGGAAGAGGCGTAACATTAAGCAATATCACAGGGCATATTGCTATTTCAAACGCTCTCGTCTACAAAAATAGGGCTGATGGGGTGTCTGGCATGCGAATCTTTGGAACTGTAACAACTAGCTATTTGCACTTATTTGACAATCGAGGTGAAGGGCTGAGAATCGAGAACAGTAGCTTTTTGACATGTGACTTCCACAACTTGTTCGCCAAAGAAAATTCTCGAAACGGATTTCATCTACGAGATGTTTCTCTGAAATGCAACGTTGAAAATGCAAAGTTTGATTCTAATGGATATAATGGATTGGAAGTGCATCGTGGTGCAGGTAACATTGGCATGCAAAACGCAACAGCAATTCTAAACGGAAAAGGAGGAGTCATTGTTAATGGTAAGCTTCCTCCAGGCTCGTGTCATGTGACTTGTCGCAAAACAAGGAAGTTGGCTGCTACATAGGGAACCAAGGGGGTTCTCATCAACTTTCAAATAGTTCAATAAATTATAATTTACTAAATGGTGTGGTCGTTTTCAGACCGGTCCATATTATTGGGACATGGAGCGTCATTTTCATCTTACCGATGCTTTCAGCATGGTGAATTGCGTTATGAAAAGCAATGGCCAGTATGGGACTACTAATTGACTTAAAATGCAATCGCTTGAGAAGCATTTGTGGACGTTGCAAGGAAAATTGAAATTTCCGACAACCAGATTCAACGCAATGAAGAGGGGGAGTCCGATTATACTTAAGCTTCTGGTGCGAGTGCTACATAGTGTGGGAACACGGATGTGTATTCTCATCAACTTTTCTCAATTTGTTCATAAAAATTATTAATTTACTAAAATTGGTTGGATTCCAATTTTTTAGACGACCATAGGTTCCTATTAACGTTGCGGACAATAGGAGACAGGTCATTTATTATACCTCACATACGACAACAACCGATGACTTATGTTAGCCATGGTGAATTTGGACTGGCAGGATATGAATCAAAAAACATTGTGGCAGTATGGGAGAACTAAATCTGATCTCTCTAACGATCAAAAGACAATCACGCACTTGAGAGAAATCATATTTGATGGAACTGTGTGACATACTTCCATATGAAATATTTTGACAACTTTTTTTCCATTACTTTTTCGTTCGAACTCTTTGTTCTTACAAATTTTATACATTTTTATTTCGACAAAATATTGCATTATTCCGTTCGATGTGATTATTCGACATATTAACTATTGAGACTAGGTTTTATACAAACTACCAAAACTAAATTAAACAACTACTATACAAAATTTATACTAACTGAGAACGTGCAATCCATGATAATGTAGGTTGTGCCCTGGTTTTCCTTATACCAAATGCAACTAACGGGCGGGGTACAGGACTACGGTTTGTTTTTCGCCTGTTCCCCCACCCCCCCCTTGAAAGAACATTTATTATTTCCTTCCACTCACGGAGAGCTAAAAAAAAACTTTTCCTAAAACTTTTGAGCTAAAACCTTTTCCCTTTTCCCTCCCTTTCCCTTGTTTCCTGGGCGTCTTTTTTTTTGCTTTTTTTTTTCCTTTTCTTCAATAACCAGAAAAACCACACCAAAAAACGCAAGCATAATCTGAACTGACCCGGACATCTCTCCCCCCCATTTCATAAATATTTGCATTTTCGCAGTTCACATTTGCGGTTGAATCTGGTTGTCCGAAAATTTTGCCATTTTCAATGACTTCCACCTTGCGAAACGTCCACCAACAAATGAGTCTCCACCTCAACAGGGCGAATTGCATTTTGAGTCAATTTAGACCCATACTGGCTCATTCACATTGGGTTTTTCCATAACGCAAATTCAGTCTCATTCCATCAATTCACCCATGGCTGAAACAGCATCGGTGAAGTAAAAAATGGACGCTGCTCCATTTCCCACATAAATGGGATTGGTCTCTAAAAAGCAAAACGACCACACCAACTCATTTAGTAAAAATTATAATTTATGTGAACCAATTATTGAAAGTTGAGGAGAACCTCCTGTTCCCCACTATTTAGCAGCCAGACTAAACCCACTTCTCTAGCTCAACTAGCAACTAACCTCCAAATTCTTCCTCATAACTCTCGCCAACTCCCTTGTTTCGTTTCGCGACAAAAAGAAGAACAAGGGGTCACAGAACAAAAACGAGACCGCAGAGGACGAGCTTGTAATTAATGAACAATAAATAATAATAAAAAACCCAGTAAACAAATCGACTCCCGGTTTTAATCGGAACGTACTCTGGTTCTGTCCCCCTGGTCCCGATCGGGCGGCCCTTGCTTGCCCGTTTCCTCTCCTTTTTTTCGTTTTTAAGAGGAAATTGCTAGTTGCGTTTTGCATTATGCCCAATGTGGTTCCACAAAACCCCCCCCCAACCCTTCAACACCTGCAACAAAACCGACAAACCCACGGGGTGCACGGGGTTCCACTACTACACTTCCACTCTTCTTTTTCCAAAATCCATTACGATCCATTCCATGAATCATGTTGAAAAATCAATTAAGTTTTGAAAAAAATCAAACTGTTTTTTTTTTATTCCCAAAACTATCAAAACTCAAAACTTTCTACAAACTTTATTCAAACAACAAACAAAACATCAAACTTACTTTTCAATCGCACAAAAAACTTAAATCAAACTTTTCCATTTTCAATGTTGCAATTTCAGAAGAGGAAACGTCTTGTAGATGAAATCCGTTGCGAGAATTTTACTTTAGCGAACAAGTTGTGGAAGTCGCATGTCAAAAAGCTACTGTTCTCGATTCTCAGTCCCCTCCTTCACCGAGGCACGGATATTTCCTTCACCTCGATTGTCAAATAGTGAAAATAGCAAAAAAAAAACACACAGTTGTTACAGTTCACAAAAGATTTCGCGTGCCTGACACCCCATCAGCCCCATTTTGTATGACGAGAGCGTTTGAAATAGCAAGATGCCCTGTGATATTGCTTAATGTTACCACGCCTCTTCCAGAGTTATTTGTGAAAGTGACGTTGGAACAGCATGAGAAAAA
>NC_090889.1:41019998-41024998 GCF_036669925.1 Montipora capricornis | reverse complement strand
TAATCAACCAATTAAGTATTTCGAATGCACGAATACCTCGAACGTTTAGCGAGATGGCTTTAAACTTCAAGTTGTTGCGATCCATGATTGCAATTTGCGGTATTTAAAACTGGTTGCATGGAAGACAAAAGCTATCACTCCCAACAGGACAGTTGAAATCAGGTGAACCGAAAGGTGCGAATATATAAGAGCACTCACGAACACAAGACGTTTAATTATAAGAAATTTAAACGTGGCCAATAAAAAAAGACTGTTGAATGCTACGCTAGATTGGGTCGACCTCACTCGAGAAAAAAAAACATTCGATAACAATAAGTATAAAACATAAAGTAAGTTACGAATACGAAAAACCATTAGTCGATATGACGCTGGCCAGGTCATTTTTGTAGGTGTTTGCATTTTTCAAACGCTGTGAAAGTGTTGAAATGGATTCTAACGCCATTTAGACACTGAATTTGCATATGGGGGAAAAATGGGAAATTATAATACGTTGTGAATGGGTTCCAAAAAGTCATATTCGAGTGTTAGAGTGTTTTGGAAATTAAATAAATTATGGATATTGGATTATTTTAGATATTCAGGTATATTTTCGAAACTAAAACGTTCACCGTTGATGTACAAGTAACGACCTTTAACTTTTGCCTGAGTCATATTATGCTCATTGCGAGCCTTCATCATCGCCTTAATTAAGACTTGGCGTTCCTTTTGAATGGCCCTCGCGTAATCTTCTGTGATATATGCGTCTCTGTGTACACTCGATTCCTTAATCTTACCTCTCTTTGACCAGACCTTGTCTCGACCTTCACGACAGACAAACCTTGCTATAATGGGCCTGCATCTAACTCCATCTCTCTTACCTATTCGGTGAACTGCGTGAAATCTTAATTGGGAGATATCTAAACCAAGGTCTCTTCCAATGGTGTCATAAATAACCTTTTTGCAATCTTCACCTTCATGTTCCTATATATTATTAAATCTCAGGTCCTCTCTTCTAGTGTACTGTTCAAGGGTTATATTCTGTTCCACTGCTTCTTTCAGGGACTGTTCCAAAATAGTTATTTTCGCCGTTAAAAGTTCCATTTCCGAAGAGCGTTCTTCTGTTTCCGTCTTGAGTTGTTCCTTAAAGGTATCAACTTCGTCTTGCGTGAAATTCAAACTCTTTTCGGGGTCTTTTATAGTACAGCTCATTTCTTTAATATCCGATTTGAATTCGCTTCGTAGTATGTCTAGATCACCATGTAATCTGGCAAGACCCTCAGTGACCAGTCTTTTTAGGCATTCGATTGACTCTTTCAGTTCTGTATAGAGATCGTTTTCTGCACCAAGATCCTGACCAGCCATTTCTTCTTCGTTTGCCGATGAACTCGAGCCAGGTTTTAAGCGTTTTTTTCCCATATAAACTTGAAATACTGCGTTAAATTACTGACGATGCATTTACTAATTCTTCTATAAAATAATAAAACTACTTAGCATCCTCACAGTATAGTTCTTTTGGCTTAGAAATCCATTTCTTAAGCGAGCGCTAAGAACGGCGTGTGAACGCCATGACGGGATCTAGAAATGCATCGATGAAAGGTGTTGATCAAAACAAAAAACTGGCAAAAGCCACCTCAATTCCGAGAATGGTCTAACTTTGTGTCCGAAATCCCCGAAATGTTATCAGGTCTTCCAGTTACTTTCTAGACATTTTACATTCTAAACTCAATCTTTTGGTGTTTCCTTTGGAAGACAAGACGGAATAAAGCCAAGATCCCCTTCAAATCTGAAACCGGGCTATGCTCAAGCCGTATGAGCCTCGTGGCTCTTGTGCGAATTTACCCCTCACCGCTTCAAATACTACTTAACAGGTGATAAGAAGGGGAAAAAAAGAGATCGCTTCAGCTAGTTGTTTTTATTACTAAATTTTCACCACTCCATGTCTAGTTAACGAAAGAGGCAAATGAATTGTTATGTTAGTATTACCTTTGCACAAGAGACATTCTCACTTGAATTACCCAAAGCAAGGAAAGTGACTGGAAAAGTAATATTAGCCTCATTCACTGAGCAAAAATCGATTGGACTGCTGTGTAGACCGCTGTAATAAAAGGCGCCTCCATTTTGAATGTCTTCTACCACCGTGTTTTCAATAGACGTGTTCACCGGCCCGCTTTGAATGTGAATGCCTGCCATGATGTTTTCCCAGATCCTGGTATTTTTAACAGTCAAAGACGACCTCATTTTTGGCGACACCACTCCATAAACACAGCTGCTGATGTTCAAGTCGTATAAATTGGGAAGGAATTCATCACCTTTTATTGCGTTTTGTGCATCAGATATGTGAATGTACCGAAGAGAAAGAGGCTTGTATGAAGTAGAAAATTCGAGTCCTTTCCAAGATAGATATGGGCCATGACATTCTATCCAAACAATCCGCCAATTACCTGCAAGTAAGATGAGATCACAGTACATATTAAAGGGGTTATGTCACGTTATTTAAAGGTATTTAGGGGAAACCTTTCGTTAATCACAAGTTTAAAACTCGAAAATAATAATGTGGAATTCCTTTGTTGACAAAATTACCGTTACATCACAAACAAGATGATTCTGAGCAAAGCCGACCTTTATCCAGGCGATTTTCCACAAACTTGAAAAACGTCAGGCCAATTTTCAAGATTACCCAAATGCAATCCATCCATGCTTTTCTGTGATTTTGCTGTATTCTTTTTATGTTTTTCAACAGTTTTAAGTGGCTATTGCAATATTTCATTTTAGTTTAGGGGCATTTTGGATGTCATGAAATTACACCATTTCGCGTGACACAGCCCCTTTAAGTAATTTGGAAAGCAGCATCACAGGATAAAGAAAACGTGAAAGTCCTCCTCATACTGTACTTAAATGCACCTTTGTCAACTGCCCGAAAGCTAATGGCAGATTTGATTGTCACCAAGAAGAGCAGGCTGAAGCAATCGCTGATAATGACAGGAAAAGAACAGAACAAAATGCCGTCATTACAGTATAGAAAACAAGACAATGGAAAAATGCAATATAAAGAGCTTCAGTGAATGATTGCGTAAATAAGTAGCAAAGGCCATGCGTTCAAATTCCTATTGACAGCCGGACGTTAGGAAGATGTGTTGTCTTTCCCAATTTTGTCATACATTGTTGAGCAGGATCGAACAGAACAAATTAATCCTTAACTTCCCTGTTACATTGTCTTCATGTAAGCACCAAAAACAACGGCCTCTTATTTCATTCTTTTTCTTATGCCATATTAGGTCTGCCTTAGAGATATTGAAACACATAGTTACCAGTTAAGGATTCTTTGTCGATAAGTTGAGCTAACACTGTCTCACTCACCACAATGATGGCTACTATTTCTTTGATGGCTGCATTCTAACAAATTTGTCTCGTTTCCGAAGCAGTGGACGTCATTCAGCCAAATTGGCATTCCAGATCCCCTATACCGTCTGTAGCTGTAGCGAAGGGCTCCTGCGAAGCCCAGCTGTCGACACGCAACCTGTGCATTGATAGACTGAGTCATTGATTCGTTGTTCAAGGAAACACGTGTGTGAGACATGAGGCAAAGCAATGAAGCTATCATCAAGAAAATTAACTTAAGACTAGCAATAATCATGATTAAGGATTAGTGCTCGTTTATCGGCTCATTGAATTCATTTATAAGTAAATGTTCCCGTATGCATTGAAAAGAGCTTTAGTAGTGTAGTGTAACTCAAATTAACCTATTTTTTCTTCTTTCTAATTGTTCTGATTTACAAGGGTTGTTGCTTTGTGGACAGGGCGTATGTAAAGCCAACGAGCCTTAACTAAAATCTGTTTTAAAAGATCAAATTAATCTACCTTGATTCTATAGCCAGACTCTAATTGATTCTCTTAATAAACTGACCAAAATGATCCACCACAAATCCTTCATTGGCCTCATGCTGACCGCAAAAAAGCTCATTTATCGCGGCTTAGGCGGATTCGCGAACCGGCATATGCAAGCCCTCAGCCAACTATAACATCAGTGAGCAATCGCTAAGCTTAACCCTTACCTAACACCGTGTTTCTTTAGGCTGCAATTTGGTTTAATGCAGACTCAATTTTCTTAACCTGAACGTTATTTCAAGTATTTGAGACTACAATAGGTCTATTTTATAATGAAGCATGAGGACTTGGGGACAATAATCATTGGAATCCAAGTCCTGCGTTGGGAACAAATTTTCGAGGCGAATGCTATGATCAGATATGAATCCATGCTTTCTTCCTAAAACTACTTGCAAAGACTGCCAAGCGTATTCTACTCACTTGAGTGTCTCTTTTATCCCAACTACTGTTGCATACAGTACCCCATCGGCCATTAAGAAAAATTTCAAGCCAGCCGGCTTTGGGTCTCTGATGCGAGTATGGATAAAGGCGAATTCCATGATGCAAAGAGCTGTTGCCTGAAATTCCTGGGTCTTTTTTCAATACTATCTTCTCCGTAGCGTTTCCATGGGCCCGTAGAAATCCTTTTACCAGTAATTTCACTCCAGGAAAAAAGTGAAGTTGGACACCTGGCTCAATGGTTAGTGTGACATTATCAGAAACAACCAAGTCCTTTGATACGCGGTATGGCGATCCCTCCAGTGTAAGGTTTGTATTGAAAGTGATGGCGCCTCCAATAGTTGAGCTTTCCACACATTCTTGAATGACAAAAGCCGAAAGCAGGCAAACGATCAATTTAATTACTGCTGAATAGATATCCATCCCTACAAGAAATGAAATAACATTGGATATGGTTTGAACCCAGGAATAACTGAAAAACGTGATAGATGGAGTTTGCGATATACTTGACATTGTCGAAGCAATACTGAGCAATATGGATAAACGTTACTTCTCATGCGGTGTCTTTATTGGCCTAAAAAAGGCATTCGATACGGCCAATCATGAAATATTACTCAATAGATTGAACTTTTACAGTTTCCGGGGATTGATAACTGATTGGTTTCAATCATATTTAAAAAATGGAACGCAAACAATTC
>NC_090889.1:41012498-41014998 GCF_036669925.1 Montipora capricornis | reverse complement strand
TCAGAGACTGGAATGCTGTATTTCAATACCACACAATTCAGTGCCTTCTGATTTTCTGTAGCGCGTATCACAGGCAAGCCAGTGTATGCTTCACAGAAGCATCTAGTTATGTGAAGGTGTCAAACACTTTGAAGTCTCGGTCTCGCAATCTAAAAAGTCAAAATGTCTCGGGCTCGCAAAGAGAAACGCTGGTCTCGTCGTCTCGCAAAGTCTCGCATTTACCATTTACCACCCCTATATCTTAACTTTCAGGCTACCGAGATGCAACTTGTTTTGCCTGGCATACACGTTTCTCAACAGCAACGGTGAATTGGTTCTTTTCTGATTTTAAAGCAAACCATTTTTAAGTTTTATACTTAAGGAACTCGATAACTGAGGAATTATAAAACTCAACAGCTATTAGACCTTCGAACATCTGCTTCCCTAATTCTCCGGTTAAACATGAAACGTTCAGTGATGTATTCGTATATTTGTTAAATTAAACACAGGCAAATTATTTTGTCAGTTAACTTTCAGGCTACCGAGATGCAACTTGTTTTGCCTGGCATACACGTTTCTCAACAGCAACGGTGAATTGGTTCTTTTCTGATTTTAAAGCGAACCATTTCAAGTTTAAGTTTTATACTTATGGAACTCGATAACTGAGGAATAAAACTCAGCGGCTATTACACCTTCGAACATTTGCTTCCCTAATTCTCCGGTTAAACATGAAACGTTAGTGATATATTGGTATATTTGTTAATTTAAACACAGGCAAATTATTTTGTCGGTTAACTTTCAGGCTACCGAGATGCAACTTGTTTTGCCTGGCATACACTTTTCTCAACAGCAACGGTGAATTGGTTCTTATCCTAAACATTCTTAAAAGCTAACCTTAGGCCTAATTAGGCCTAAACAAAGTTTTTAGGCCTAAGGTTAGCTTTTAAGAATGTTTAGGATACTTTCTGTATTGGTGAAACAATGACTGCAACCTATGACATGCGATCTGCAGATTAGACCCGCCGAATTTCGGAACGTGATCACCATTTTCCCCCAAAAAGTTACCGACTTGAAGGCAACAAATCTCTCTTCGAAAGAGCTGAAAAAACTTTCCTTGGACAAATTGGCTAACATTTACCCTGGATGCCAGAGGTCTTCTCGCTCACCAGCGACGAGGAGCGTCGAAGTAGTGCTCGTCGGCGAGAGACGACAGCGACCTGTACCATTTTTCCCCGGGTGAGAGAGTTAATCCATAAATCCTATAGAACGAAAAATGGTTCCGTGTCCCAGCACTAACCGCCACTGTCGATGCGCGCAAACGAACTGAAATAGAATTGTGTTCCCCACAAAATTCATCTCGCCCCTAAATATGGTCATTCAATAAAAAATTAACTACTTTTTTCTGCTTAACGTGAGTTCACAGTACAATCTGATCGATCCTGAATGCTTTAACACTTTTCTGAATACGAAACACCTTTTGTGCTATGTTTTTAGCCTTTGTTGACGGTTATCTACACCGTCAGGAGACGTCCAGCCGAAAATTCCTGAGTCGGCTTAAGCTCCTCATGATTTGGCTCCGAGTTGGAAACTACCTTGCTCTTTATGGCATAGAAAATGAACAAAACTTGTTTCTTTTACCTGGCGAGAAAAGCGCCAGTGTCCTTTGGCTTGCCTTCAAAACTGGCACAGCAAAACTGCTTCCTCTAAAGATTCTTCCAGACGAAGTTTTATCCTATTTCTTTGCTGACCTTTCGAGGTATAGGACACAGTCTGAAAAAAAATTCGGGTGATTGATGAACAATCCGGGGCTATCCAGGCTCTCCTTCAGATATCTAAAGCAGTTTATCGCCGAATAACAGTCTGATATGCTAATTGTGGGGCCAATTTTGAGAGGCAATTATATTCCGAGTAACAGAGAACTCTTGAAATGCGAGGTCTATTTAAACAACAGATTCCGAGAATTGGCCACACAAAACGTTACAGAAATTTAGAAGAACGTAGTTAAGTACGATTCAAAGTGCATTGCACGTATTCATTTGTTGGTTTTCAGTGGCTCTCTGATTGAACCTACAATGTAGTGGCCTATCTCCCACAAGTCCCCTCCAGATCAGTGGTGGATCATCCGAATAAGAGATCCGAAGGTCGTCGGTTCGACTCCTATGAAGCAGCACTCGGATGAGTATCCCGGAGGAAACATTACAAAACATATCTCTTCAGTTTATTTACCAAGGTCAACAATTTCCACAACAGCGAAGATATCGTTGACGTCACCTATTGTCATTAATGTGTCAACCAGAGCATAAGTGGCTGTCGAAACAAAGCGTTTTCTTTTACTTCTGCCGTTGCTGCATTTGAATAACAAAACAATGTTTCAGGTGAAGCTATTTTCCTCGCATTTATGAACGCAATTTTAGCAATTGCGTAGAGAAGCCTAAAAAATTCAGGACTTCAAAAGGGTTTGAACCCGTGACCTAGCGATACCGGTGCGACACTCTAACCAACTAAGCTATGAAGACACTGA
>NC_090889.1:40962498-40987498 GCF_036669925.1 Montipora capricornis | reverse complement strand
TACAAACAATGACTGCCTGACAGTGACTGTGATTTCCGTGAAAGAACAGAGAAAATTTAAAAAAAGACAATAAATACGTAAACAGACAATGTGCGGGAAAAATGGCGGGACATAGCACGCACCCTTGCACATTGGGTGCAAAAATTCAAAAGTATTGTCATTTAATTATTTACATGTTAGATTGAAATTGCTTCGAACAATTATCAAGATAAATGTATTACCTGAATCAGTTTCAAATGTCCAAAAGATACATTAAAGTCTTGAGACAAAATGCAATTTTCAGTAGGAACGAACCTTTGAAACACCCTGTATATGGCAGGTTACGACCCGTCAGAATGAAAGGAAAAAAGAAGCATCCCAAAAACCCATCAAACAATGCCTATTCAATTTTTTTTTTTTTGGGGGGGGGGGGGGGAGTAAAAGAGGTGTGTTATGGGATTTGTGCAAGTAGAGAATTGCCAACTTTACGTCACGTGGTGCAAACTCACAGGACTTGCGTGGAAGTTTGTCTTCGAAGCCTCGCTTCTCAGCCAAAACACTCCTTTTTCAGACAATCTCTCAGCCGCGGACATTTTCAGCCGCTCGATGGGGTTTATTTACTAAACACCATAATCATTTCTTACGCTCTATTTCTCAATCTGGGCGTAAAGTTAGCTGTTTCAGCGGAAAAGTTAAGCAACTCGGGTATATTTTATTCCCAAAGGCTTGGCTACTAAGCCTGGCATCAATTTCTTTTACGATAAGGAAGGAAGCTGTGTCGACACCACCACAGCTTAGTCATAAAACTTAATATGCTTAAGTTACTCGTAACCACTATCTATTACTCGCTGATTTATCCGAAAACAGAAAACCTCCGAAATTCGCTTCAAGTAACTAGCGCACGGTCAGATCTTATCCTTTTGGTCTTGAGAGAATGCTTTGGTACAATCCTTTCGGTTCTGTTCAGATTTTTCTGTTCCCCTGGAATTGAGACAAGTGGCGACATTTGTGTCTGATAATGGAAGCCGATCACAGCAGACACGGTCTTGTCTTGGTAGTAAATAAGCCAAAATGTATATGGACAATTAACTTCACTCGTCTGACAATACATGACCTCTGTACATCACCACTTAAGACCATAGTTTCTCAATGGTTTTTCAAACTTTATTAGGTATAACAATAAAGAACAAAAAAAAAAAAAAAAAAAAAAAAGACGAAGGAAAACACTCCAACCCGAGAAGGAGAACAGGACAGCCATGCCCATGCCACAACTTACCCATGAAGTTCAAAACATGAAGTTGCCAAAAACAATTATATTTTCGTAGATACCATAATGTACATCGCTCCAATGCCTTAGGGCCAAATTTCTGACATCGCTCTTGCAATCACAGCAACAAATTTTAAACAGCTGTTTAAAAAACGCACGTTAAATAGCCAATGGGGCTGCTAAGTTATCCTAGATTCTGGGGCGACTTTGTACTGACGAGTGTATGAGCCAGAAACCCGACTCACAAGCACGTGAAAGCCACGTGCCGTACAAACTATGCAAAAGGAACCAAGTGAAGCCATCAAACTTAATTTTAACTAAAAACTAAAAATAAAAAATTGCTTTCCACTGCAGTCAATCACTGGAGTGACTTCCTTGTTAGCCGGTTACGCTCCAATTTGTAGCGTTCCATTTCGAACGATTCATCAAGTTTCGCTTTCAGATGATAATTAAGAACCCTGCGAAAAAGGACCCTGCGAAAAGTCGTTTCTGTGAAAGTCCCAAGACTTTTCGGGAGTATGTCGAGCAACAAAGTCATTTATTGCTAATTAGAATTGCATTTCAATGATAGTACGTATTTCCGGTCCAATGCAGTCTCTCTAAGGCAAATTCTCGTTGTACCCGATGAAGGCTGCCTTGGCCAACCGAAATGAAGAAAATTACTCTACCTTGTATCGGCTTTACAGCATATCCTTTGTAGCGTCCCCAAAAAAGCCCTCCATCCTTAAAAGGAAGAGGTTCAGTGGCTTTAGACCTTAAAACACTGATTGTTCGGGCCGAAAATTTTCGGGAGTTTCGAGAAATGGGCCGAACTGAACCGGACCAATTTGTAGCCTATAAAATCGAGCGTCGAACCGGATAAAATACACTGATGGCAAGAGTTAACACATGATTGACGATTTGCTTCGAATAATTCGGCCCTCAAATCTCCCTATTAATGGTTAATGGACAAGCGCGTGGGAACTCATTAATAGGGACCTTAAGTAAGACGACGACGATGGCTACGAGAACGTTGTCTAAAATATTATTTCCCGTTACCGTCATAATTTTGAGATTACTCCAAGTCGCTCGGCTTGGAGAGTATGAGCACACATTCTAAGAATAAAACTGGTGAGAACGGTGTGGATATTTGGAGAGAAAATTGAAAATTCATCGTCAGGTGCTTTCGTCTTCCAAACATCCTCAAATTTGATCATCAAGTTCACGTCGTTGTCAAGACGAGAACGGCAAAAAAAAGAAATGTATCAAAATGTAAAAGGCACGTGCGGAGCGTTCAGAGCTATTGTTTTAACGAATTAAACTTATTGTTATGTTGCGTTCTCGTATCCGTCGTTGTCGTCCTTGCTTAAGCACCCTAATATATTAATGATATCGACGCTATGAGACCTTTTTGCAGATACGGATTTCTTTTGTTTCGAAAGACATTATGGGATGACCAGGGGGCAAATTAATATGTATTTGCCCCCTGGGCATCCCATAATAGCTATTTGAAACAATAGCAAGCAAAAATGGCCGCCGTATCTGCAAAACGGTCTATGACAAGAAGATAGGTCACATGCAAGTCAGTGTTTGAGGCCTTCCTGTATCTTGTTGACTTTGACTATGTCAAGTTATCCACCTTCCTTTTGACACTTAAATCCATCTCCAGTGTACCCTTGTTTGCAGAAACAATTATATGAGCCCGCGATGTTGGCGCACAATGCATTGACGTCGCAGTTATGATGATTGCCCAGACACTCATTGAAATCTGACAAAATAAGGACATAAACAAGTGTCATTTTAGACTGAGTGTCCCTGAAAAAAGAAATGATAGCAATGTTGATTTCCTAAATTAACTCTCCAGGAATTTAGGTCTGGCAAAGCTTTTCGTTTTTTATTTGCAAAGGACTAAATGTAGTGGAGTCAAAAATTGACGTCTGTTCCCGGAAAGAGTGTGTTGACATTCATAGGTATTGCTGGTTTGCATGTGACATCATGGTGACCATGTCAGTGGACAAGAACAAGAAATTGTCTCTACCCTGGGAACTAAAATTTATTATCATGCAAATTCTGCGAAAAGAAATTGTATTGTATTGATTCACAGCATGGCTGCCTTGTCACGTAGGTGAATACCACGAGTACCAAATTTGATTGTCATTGCTTCTGACCTTGACAAATTACTAATCTAAAAATAGATCATTGGCAAAATATCATTTTAACTTCTTTTTTAATACTCGCCACCCACCCACTCGCCCTGGGTTCGATTCCCAGACTCGGCGTCACCTGTGGGTTCAGTTTGTCGGTTCTCTACTCTGCTTCAAGAGGTTTTTCTCCGGGTACTCCGGTTTTCCCCCCTTCCTAAAAAAAAACCAATGTTCCATTTGATTTGAGGTAACTTGATTTCATTTCTATGTGTATTGTCCCCAATGACGGTCCCATAAAGACCGAACGTTCGAGGTTAACATACGTAATCTCGGGCATAGACCCAAATCGAAAACTCTTACCAATACAATGTGGTCCATTGGAAATGAAACCCGGTCTACAATTGCATTTGTACGAACCAACGGTATTTGCGCAGTCCGCATGCCAATTGCACAACCCAGTGTCACTTGCACACTCGTCAACATCTGAAAGAGGAAAAGGTTTCACTGAGCAAAACAGAAACTAAATCGACGCGAGGGAGCGTAAAGATCCTTTGTGGCTTAGCGCCGTGGATGTAAAGCATCTTTTCAAATGAATATAACGGCGTTATTGAACACACCTAAAGGAAGGCTACCAGTTGGCTATTAACAATAGGGACCTTGTAGATTCTAGGACGAGGACGACAACGAGTGCGAGATTTAACTGCCCGTTTTTAGCGAAAATACCTAGAAAATTTATAACCCGGACGATTACTCTTACTCTTACGCTATGAAACATTATTTAACCGGCCTTTCCCTCCAAAGAGAGGCAATAATAGCTTTTACTCTGTTAGCGCCACACGATTTTCCCCGTCAATGGAAAGGGTTGAAAGTGCTACTACGACCAAAAAATCACTTCCTGTTTTTCTTCAGATTTTGAAAGTCTGATTGCTTAACACATGATTGTCAAAACTTTGAGCTTTTATTTTTATACAAAGGCTGTTCACTTTGAGTAAAAGTTTTGGATTTTAAGGTCCGCCACTACTCACGATCAAATCTGAGCGATTGGACCCTAGGGTAAAGGACTTCATTTACTCACTAGCTTAAAATTTCAGCGTGTAAATCATTGCAACTTATAAAGTAAAAGTATAAGAGCGCGAACCCCCCGTGCTGCATATTAATACGCCGCGGACACACACATTGCATGTCTTTGACATGATTTTCTCCTAGATCCATCTCTCTCTAGATTTTAAATTTAGTAATGGCGGACGATTAAATAGCAAAAATTCTAGATAAAATAAACAGGGACCGGCTCCTGAAAGGTGTAATAAGTCCATTGCAGGGATAAATGTGCCAGTACAAGGCGCAATTATACCTGGAATAGAGTTATTACACCTTATGGGAACCGGCCCCAGGTGTGCTTCAGAAACTTGGCCGGGTCAGTTAGTGTTAAGTTCACAAAGAAAGAGAACAAATTCTATTTTGATCATGGTCGCACTTTAAAAAATGAAGAAAATACTTTGAGTTAACTCGTGATAAACTAGGTTGCCGAAACACAACCATGCACAGCGGAAAACTGATACAATGTACTGTTATGTTCAAAAGCAGCTCTCATATTGTACCCGGACATTATGTTCTCGACAGTAGGATAGTATGCCTGTCTCGACGTTTTTTCGAGATGACAACAGTTACTATTTGCACATACAAGAAGAACTCTGTTAAACTTGAGCAAAGAAAAGGAAAACCAGTTATTACCTTCACACAGGTCATCTTTCAAAATAAAACCTGCTTGGCATGCGCAAAAATACGATCCTTCAGTATTTTCACACAGGCCATGCGAAGGGCAAGCATGAGAAACTTGATTGCATTCATTCACATCTGAAAAGAAAAGAACGAGTTCTCGTGGCAAACCATGATAAGCTATCTGCCTACTGGACGTGTGGGAATTGGAGCGAGACCCTCAGCCTCTCGACCCAATTTTCACGCGGCCAGAATGCCTTTAATCTCGAACGTGGAAAGTTGCCTTATTTGTTTATTTATAAAAATTGTCCTCTTCTAACCTCTCCACCTCTAGCGTAGGTATTCTTTCAATTTATCCTAAAAATTGCTCTTTAAATGAGCCACAGAAGTGTCCACAAAGCTACAACAAGTTGCAAAATTGTTGAGACACTTTCATGAAAAAACACCTTCTCTAGCTTCCAGTACCCACCGTATCTAGAATTTAAACCTTTCCCACTTCCACTCCCCTCTCCCCCTTTCAATGTTGACTGTTTAAGTTTCCAACAATTTTTTGTCTTGCTAGCAACACTGATAAGGGGGGAGGGGAAGGTGGGCTGCAGTGTGAGAGATAATAGGTAAATTAATAGCGCTCCAAGAAGGTGAAGTGTCTCCACTATTTTTGCAACTTGTTGTAGCACTCATATATATCACGACCAAGCTAGTGTGCTTTGATGACATCAACATCAATACAATGCGAAACAATTTGTGATGCTCGGAATGGACCCATGCCTCGCATATCCGCTAGTTTTGGTGAACTTGAGAACCCAAATTCATCCCTTAAGAGTGAGAGCAATAAAACATTATACTACAACTGTTAACTGTTTGTAACACACTCATGGGCTTATTTGTATTGTCAATAAGAATTCAGACATAGCTGAAATAAGCAGGGAAACTTCTGCCAAATTGTCTACTTTATAGCGCTTAATTCTGTCATTTTGAGAAAGATAATCCCTTCAAATCGATTGGCGAATTAACGATGTTTGTCGCAATCACCATAGAAACAGTGTACAGACTCCTAAATTGGAGCTCAATCTGCGATGCAATGCGGCCCATCAGTTTTCGGGATTATATATTTTAAGCACAGCTACTGCCCGACTTTTGCGGGGAAAAAACGTGGCGGTATTGTGTCCCTTGCATTATCCATTGTTTAGCATTAGGCACGAGCATTCCGCTGTAAGGTTACTTAATTGCAGGTCAATCAGAGACGTTGTGATCATTAGGCCCAATCTTAATTGAAGGGACCACGTTCTAAATTTAGACTAGTAATAGTTTTCACTACATCTGTCCCCGCCTGCGATAGTATGAAAGGCAGTTGAGATACCTTTAAGTTACATGCTGAACATGTCGCCCCTGTTTCCGATTTGCGTCTGACAAATCGTTGCCCCTGTGTTTGATATGTCCGGACAAAATCAATTTCTGAGCCAGGCAACTCGATCAGATCCGCTTCAATGTTTGATTTTCAATCGCTAACCCGAACAGCACTTTTGTTCTCCTTGCGAGATTATACTTCATGACTCCTAAAACACCTCGGTTGCAAGAACAATACCAATACCCATTGCGCGCTCGTTTAAGGAATACCAATAACACCTTGCGCGCCCGGTTGAGCAAATCGAGATTGATTCCCCCTACAAGATCAACCAATTTTATACATTTACCCTTTTTACGCGGGGACTTCTAGGATGCCTCCTCGGGTTTTGGCCTCTGGGCCAAAGCCCAGCGGGGGCAATAATACAGTAAACTGATGGGGAAACGCCAACTGAGAGAGATCGACACTTCTGGCTTAGAGCGAGTTTCAATCGAGTGTTGTGAAACCAAAACCAAAGTAATTACTTTGGCCAATCAAAAAGGACGGAGATAATCCAGTAAGCCAATCAAAACTCGAAGTAATTACACGTAGACGACGCAAAGCGCGGGAAAATATGCACGTGCGAGCCACGACTGGCTTTGGTTTCACTTCTGATTAGTTGAAAAAGTGGCGCGAGAACTTTGAACCAATCACTGATTGAAGTAATGCAAAACCAAAGCAATTCGCTAATTACTTTCAACACTCAATTGAAAACCGCTCTATGGGCTTTTGGTTTAGGCTCATTCATTTAACACTACAATCATTCATTTACACTGACGAAACATTTGTACATAAATTACAACATTATTAAAAATGCTACATTAGTTTCAGCTTTTTTACATAGCAAAATTAAGTTAAACTACGGAATACACTAAAAATAGCTAGCGGTGATTGGTGTTACACAAAAATTTGGTTTTATCAACGGAGTTGATAATTTAAATTGACCACCGTACAGGGATTCTAAAAGCTGACGTTTCGAGCGTTAGCCCTTCGTCAGAGAGAATCAGATTTTGGATTCGCTCTGACGAAGGGCTAACGCTCGAAACGTCAGCTTTTAGAATCCCTGTACGGTGGTCAATTTACATTATCAACTCCGTTGACAAAACCAAATTTTTGTGTACTACTTCCTCACCGACGCAGCACCACAGTTTCTTTAGAAACTACCCCCTTTATTCAGTGATTGATGTTAGTTCAGCAATGTGATATGAAGTACACAACAGATCTGGTGGCATACATGTGGTTATGCTCTTGACTACAAGTTATAGTCAGTACCCACTCTAATAAACTACACAAAGGACGGCCACAACACAGGGAATTCCATCCCGTAATCTTCGTGAACAGTGTGTGGGTTCTTTAACGTTCCACGATATTGGCCGAATTTAATACTCCTCTATGAAAAATTATCCGTCAAAGACGGTTATTTCGTCTGCAATTCGTCCAGATATAAATCCGACGTTTAGACGAATTAGGGTCCAAATTCGTCTCCAGCTGATTCGTCTGTTAGCACGTCTTCCAGACGAGCAGACAGACGAATATATCGGAGACGAAAATATATCGAAGACGTCCATAGTTCATCTAAACACCGGATTTATATCTAAACGAATTCCGGACGAAATATCCGTCTTACACCCCATTCACACTAACCAGACGTGGTTGGGTTAACTTTCACATGAGATTTAGGTGAGTTTCTAGACATGTTTTGATCTGTGCTAAATTTGTAGTCGCCAAAATGAAAGTCTGTCACAGAAAAATGTAGGGCTAACTTTCACATGAGATTTAGGTGAGTTTCTAGACATGTTTTGATCTGTGCTAAATTTGTAGTCGCCAAAATCAGAATTCATGATTTAAGAAGAAAACCCTTTGAAACCGTGTTTGACAAAACATATTCAAAACATGGTCAAGGTTTGGTTTTAGCAGGGCATTAGACGGATAATTCGGCTGAGACGAGTTATTCGTCTCTAGTCTAAATTCGGCCCGCAAGGGGCCGGTTGTGAAACGGGGTACAGAGCGTGTTCACTCACGTGACCAACTGCCATATTGGATTACTGAAACAAAAGAAAGCATGTGCATAAAAATAGAGTTCAATTCCCTGCGGATTAGTTTGGTACACCATCATGGCCGCCGTGACGTCATGTGAAAACGCCCTATACGGTTCATAGTCCTGTATAATCAAGAAGAGGACAGACGAATGTAAAAGGTGACATCACTTTGTTTATAAATTTCCTTTAGAACTTCCCCTAAGAATCTTATTGAATTTTTATAAAGCATTTAATCTGGCTCAGTGTTTTGCTTTCTTTTAATTCTTGTACTTACCGACGCAGTGCACTTTGCCGTGACCCGTATAACCTTCTTTACACACACAGCTGTATGACCCATCCGTATTGACACAGTTTGCATGAAAAGTGCAAGCATGGCTATCAGTGCTGCACTCATCGATATCTGTAGGTTAGAAAACAAAGTAACTCGATTTCATTTGACCAGTATACTATTTAGCCTTCCCAATCAGTAGAGCATTTGTGGTTGTTTATCTAAAGCCTTATACTTCACTTATTAAAGCTCTTATTTACGTCATTGTTTTTGTCAAGCCTTACCATTGATCACTCAGTCATACTCGAAGTCGTCCGGTGGATATTTTTCCGAGTATACGCGAATATATCCGAATCACCGCCGCATCGGTTCCATTTATTGGAAGGAAAATTCACCATTTCCGTCATAAGAGCAAGGAGAAACGAACGTCAAACACTCGCCTCCCACAAATGTGGTGCGGGTCGATTCCCGGTCTTGGCGTCACATGTGCGTTGAGTTTGTTGTTGGTTTTCTCCTTGCGGCGACAGGTTTTTCTCCGGGTACTCCGATTTTCCCCTCTCCAGAAAAACCAACAATGCCAAATTTCCAATTTGATCTGGAATGCACCGGCACTTGTTGAACGAGCTCCTGAGCGCTTTTAAGGACGGGACTACTAATTCAAAGGCAATCTTGCTCGGTTTACTGACTATGCGGGAAAAGCATATCTTAACATGTATAACTGAAATCCAAAAAAGAAAATTAGGGGTAACTATGTATTTTTCGAAGATACTTAATCAACAATATTTGTAAAAAGCTTTAAAATACAAAGCAATGTATGGCGTTCTATTCCAAACTGAAGCTTAACTATCTCTGAAAAATGCATGGTTACCCCCAATTTTCTTTTTGGATACCAAGAGCACTTGCTAAGTTCTGCTTTCTCCACATGGTTTTGAACCGCGCAAAAATATCCCTGTATTAATAAGCACCACCCATAGGAAATTCGAGTATCTCAAGATGCGCAGAACGTACGCGCAATAACAATAGTAGGCACCATCCTTAAACGGGACTAAAGGCTTAGAAAGATCACAACAGAGTTCAAGAAAAAGTAAGGGCTTGAGAGCAACAAGTACGACTTTGTGGGATAGGTTTTCAGAGAAGTTCTCCTTCATAACGACTGTATTTCAGTTTACAACTCGAAAGCAAAACTATCACATTTATGTCCAGAAATGCAAGTAATAAGACAATTGTATGATGACGCCATTTGACTACCAGTACCAGAATCCTTTTGGTTTTGCTTGTCTCGTGCTAATTAGAGCTATTGTTATTTCTACCTCGCTGGGAATACTTAATTTAAATAAGAAAAGAAAACTGAAATTGTGGTAGTTGTAGTCCAATGACGCTATCGTGAAAGTTGCCTATTAGATACAAGCCCAAGTTTGATATCCAACACGAAGTGCCTCTAGGTCTAAGCATTTCCACCCTGCCAGCAGAAGCTTTCTTGTCCGACGAGAAAGAAAGAACTCTGCTGTGTATACGCACGCCGTTGCTTTAAGACAGTTTCAAACCCGGGCCAAGTCACGATCGCACTCCTAGACGCCATATTGATTTTCGTACCGAAGGCTCGATTTTGATCTTTGCCTTGTCAAAAATATAATGCGCGCGCTTCCTAAACGGGTTTGACCGGAGTGACTAGCCTAGAAACTTAGGCTGCGGCGACTTAAACGGCTTGACACGATTTCTGCAGAGTCTCTCTTGCTCGCCCTCTGGTGAGAGTTAGAGGCTCTGCTCGCTGGGTGAGGCATTTCCTACCTATTTCTGACAATAAGGTACAGTACTGTAAGGGTAAAGGTTAGCGTTATTTATGGGGGTCAGGGTAAACGCAGCAGTTTATCCTTACTTGAGGAGCAGCATTTGGGGGACACTTTCTGGCGTTCCTGAATTGCCTGTATTCCGCGACACGACTGATGTTAAAGGTCGAGACAGGCGACACTTCGTCACACTAGTTGAAATCCACATACATAGAGCATATTACATGGCCGCGCGGGGATACGAATTTTATCTTCGAGTTCTGCAAGTATCTCTCACGAGTGAGCGAAGCCAAATGATGAAAAAGTGGTCACCAACCGCTAAAACACGCATGTTGTGTAACATGAAACAAGATATGAAAAGTTATGGAAAAAAAATCATAATAATGTCAAATTTTGCAATAAAAATGTTAATGTAGTAGAGGAGATTATATTAAAGCACAAAAGTATTTTACAATGAAGAGAAAGCTCGCGTTTTATTGGCTAATCGTGTTGGTTACCATGACAACACCTATATCCTCACATGTGAAAGATAAAAATGATATGTTCACTGCGCGCGGTGAAGATATGATTTTTTAGTAATAGGAAAAATCCTGGTATGTCATCAATATGTATATAATAAATAGAGGATATTACATGGCCGCGCGGAGATACGAAATTTCTCTTTGAGTTTTGAAGAATATTTCACGAGTGAGCGTAGCGAACGAGTGAAATATTTGTCAACACGCGCGAGAAGAGAAAATTCGTATCTCCAAGCGGCCACGTAATATTCTATTTATTATATAAACATCAACCTCCAGAATGAAATACTAAATCGTTTCACGAAAGGCATCGAAAGGCGCCATGTTGATTTGCAACCATAGCAACAGTGATCTTTTCACATGTGAAAATAACATGTTATCTTTACGTGTGAAGATATCATGTTTTCGCGCGAAAGCTCACTTGGTATTACACTGGTGTTTACTAACAAAACTAATTACTTGCTTTGTGGATAGATCCGGGCCCAGTTGTTCAAAAGCCGATTAACGCTAGTCCCAGATTAAAAATTAACAAATAGTTTATTTCTGCACTCCCAAATGCTGTTCAACGAGGATTTTCGGCAAAACTTTACATTAGAAGAAGTCCATCTTGAAAAGCAAAAAATAAGCAAAAGAAACTTTCAACAAAAAGCTGAAAACGTGAAACAAAAGTTTACGCTAATCCTGAATTAAATTAATAAACTTTCAAACAACCGGGCCTTTCAGAACCATAATACACATTGTTGAAGGATAATCAGGAAATTCTTTGCCTTTTTGGTGAAAACCTCTTTCTCTAAGAGCTAATTTTAAAAGAACCTAAGGATACCATGAGATAAAAGAGTTAATGACAGGACATTATCAATGAGATCTTCCTACGGTTTGCCGCTCCCTTTTCCTCTCCCGCGTTTCTTTTTGAAAAACGTGGCCCGTTGTTTCTATTTCGTTTCGTTAAATTCTTGCCGCTGGTTTCGTCTCGCACCTTTATTTCTTTATTATTTGCGAGATCCTTCCCGCATTTAAGACAAAATTTGAACAAAACTTGCAAAGACTCTCCACACGTGGAACAAATCATGGCGTCGATGGAAGGAGGAGGAGCTGCGTAACCGTTCCTTTTTCTCTGTCAACACTTGGGGTCCTGAGGCGAATGTGTTGTGGAGATTTCGAAATGTGTTGCGAAGATTTCAGAATTTGTAGTGAATTGAAAATGTGTTTCGAAGAATTGTGTTGTGCATAATTTAAGATGCGTACTTAATAATTCGAAATATGTTGTGAAATAATGTGTAGTGACCCTTGTGGGCCACCGTAGACATGGATGACCAGAGATGAATGTATTTCGCTTCGCACCACCATTTTGTCCTTCCAACACCATTACAAGTTCCAAATAGGCGATTTGCATGATGGCGTCATTTACTATACGAAGAGCAGACTACTTTGAGTTGCTTGTATTGTCAGGCAAATTTACACAATTGTTTCTTTGTTCCCAGGGAAGAAGAAAAATCTGAATAACAAAGCAAGCATTTTGACAAAGCATTCTGGTCTCGGTAGTAAAATGACGCCATCATGCAGATCGCCAATTAATTTTTTTGTATTAGCTACACAATATTTACTTAGGTACTGTAAACAGATTAGAGATGAACAATATAAGAGAGACAAGGAAGCCTGAAAGAAAACCAAAACCTTAGCACCTTTCCCTAATAACTTGTTCGAGAGCTTTTTGATCATTAATATGCGTCGAGGGTGCCATTTGATATTCACGTACAGCATCTTCACCTCATCAGTCTAATGCAATGTTATGTATTTCTCATAGAGTACCACCTGATGGAGGCACATCCATTCTAGTCACAACCAAACAAGTATTAGCCCGTTCACACAAAGACTCTGAACCTCCGTTTTCGCTGGCATACATGTGGTCTGATGGCACATGACACCGGATACACAAGTACGAGTTTTGTTATATGTAATCGTATGGGTTTGCGACTCGCGCAATTTTGTGAAAACTTTGAAAATATGCGTGAAATCAATTCTTACTGCATTGCGATTACATGTTTATTACATAGAGCGGTTTTCAATGGAATATCGAAAGTAATTAGCGAATTGCTTTGGTTTTGCATTACTTCACCCAAATATTGGTTCAAAGCTCTCGCGCCACTTTTTCAAGCAATCAGAGGTGTGCGTGCACATTTTCCCACGCTTTGTTTCGGCTATGTGAAATTACTTCGATTTTTGAGTGGTTTACTGGATTGTCTCCGTCCTTTTTGATTGGCCAAAGTAATTACTTTGGTTTTGGTTTTTCGACACTCGATTGAAACTCGCTCTAAAGGACAAACTTATTGCGGGAAGCCAGTTGAAGGCCACAACAAACGACAATGGACTCAACAGACCAATCGGTTCAAAGAACACTTTAGTCTCAAAATAAAATAAAATTCAATAAATCAATGCTGTCAACAGATATAGCGTTTAAAACCGCGACTTATTTTACATATGGATAAATATTTTCTTGCAAGCGTAATTTAAAGCAACACAAGAAGATTTATTAGTCAAATTCACGTACGTCATACCTTCCTTAATGGCCTTATTTTCTGTTGAATGAATATCATAAAATTATTTAAAGTAGTGGCAAAAGTATGGAATTTCGTCTCTTTTTAGCGGCGCTACAGCGGTTCATACTCGGCCAAAATCCCACACATTTACTGTAAATTTCGCCCCCCCCCCCCCCCCAGCCATGACGGCAGTCAAAAACCATGGAAGGGTCTATTACCGGAAGTGTGGATGGTTACCTTTGCAAGATCTACTCGCAGAATGATAAGAAAATCCTTGTCCACAATCGCATACGAATGAGCCAGGAGTATTTATACAATTGGTTGGCGTTGGACATATGTCTGAATCCTCACATTCATCGATATCTTCAAAAGAAAGAAAGGCAAAGTAAGAAATCAGAAGAAATAAGAGATTGTATCAATAGTTTATTGATCTATGGTGGCAAACCAAGAAAGATTGGAAAGATTGCAACGTTTCAGCTAGTGAAATAAAGGTTAGTTTAAGGGCCACAAATTTTCTGTCAGACCAGTTTGCTTGACTAAATATACGTGATATGAAATCGAATTAAATAGTTGATATTAGTTGTCCACAGAATCCGAGGAATAGGCCGTTTTCAGGATTCAGTCACATGCCACTCTTCGACGCCATGCAAACTAATAGAGGAAAAAAAATAAGATAAGTGCTCGAAAAGACTTTTGCACTTCAAAATCGACACACAGTGACTCTCCATAGCCATTTCAATCTAAAGACATCCAGCCATGTGACTAGATCCTGCAAATTTTCAATTGGTCTTAAGTCTATTGTTTACTATACGCACATAACGGCGCGGTGGCCTCATGGTTAGAGTGCTCGACTCCGGATCGAGTGGTCCAGGTTCGGTTCCTGGCCAGGGATTTTGTGCTGTGTTCTCGGGCAAAACACTTAAGTCTCGCGGTGCGCCTCTCCACCCAGGTGTATAAATGATTACCGGCGGAATGCTGGGGGTAACCCTGCGATGGACTAGCATCCCATCCAGGGGGGAGTAGAAATACTACTAGTCGCCTCATGCTACAGAAACCGCAGATAAGCGCCGGCCGGATGGGCCTTCCGGAGAGGATTTTAGAGAATGCCAAAACGCGGTGGTTCGGGAAATTGCTGGAATTAGGCAAAGTCAGTTACTTTTTTGATGAAGTTCTCGCAGATGCATTGTCGTGGTCGCTTCTTACGGGTTAAGCCAGGTTAGGCTTAGTTCCCCTCCCCCCATCCACATCCTTCCCATCGATGGCCTCCTGACTGAACAGCTTACCTGAGCAATTCGACCCTTCCTCAATATACCCCTCTTTACATGAGCATTCATAGTATCCATTTATGTTAAGACAATATTTGCTTTCTGGGCAGGGTTTGTTCTTGCTTTGGCATTCATCCCTATCTGAATAAGAGAAAAAAGAAAAGAAAAATACCGTTTTTTAAACCCCGGAGTCATATCATTACTTTATAAAGTAAGCCGGATCGCCTGGGTAGTTTGAGTTTTGATTTGAGTATATGTACGAAATTTCCATCAAGTGACAAAACTCCCAAGAACCCCGGGTCCAAGGTTTGGACTCGGCCCCTGGAGAAGAAACACAGTCTCATGAACTGAACACTTATGATGATGATGATGATGATGATAATAATAATAATAATAAAGTTGATATTAGGCGCGGTATCTTTCAAGGAGACAGTCTGTCTTCCCTTATCATCGCTGTTTGCATGGTACCCTTGACCGAGATCCTGCAGGATGTCAAAGCTGGATGTACCTTAGGAGACGTTAAAATAAATCATTTGTTCTTTATGGATGACTTGAAGGTCTACGGCAACGATAAAGCAGAGATCAAAAGTCTTGTATCGACAGTACAATTGATCAGCCAAGACATAGGAATGGAATTTGGGATTAAGAAATGTGGTGTTGCAGTGCTGAAGCGGGGAAAGTTGTGTAAAAGTCAGAGTATTAAGTTGATAAATGGACTGACGATAAAGGAAGTTGATGACGAAGGTATAAGTACCTGGGCATTCTAGGGTTGGACAAGTTTAAGGAGAGGGAAATGAAAGGCATATTCCGAACAGAGTATACTTAATGCGGTTCCAACTTGTCATAAAATCTCTGCTCAATGGCAAGAACAAAATCAAAGCAGAAAACACTTGGGCTGTGTCAATCATGACGTATGGAGCAGGAACGATTAGATAGAATAAGGAGGAATCTAGAAAAATCATGACAATGAATAAGGAGCTACACCCTAGAAGTGATGTTGCTAGAATATATGTACCCAGAGAGAAGGGAAGAAGAGGCCTGATCAGTTGTGTGAGCTGCGTGAGGAGAGAAGAGAACAATTTGAGTTGGTATGTGAAGAATAGTGAGAAAGCATTACTCAGGAAAGTTGGACATCGCAATGTAGTCAACATCTCGGAGGCTGTGGACCCAAAGGAGTATAAATTGAATGAAGTAAAGGAGACGGAGAATGAATGGAAGCAGAAAAGAATGCATGGTAAAAATGTGAGAGAAAAGGAAGGGATTGGCTGATCAAGTACGCCAGATTAAGAACAAGAAGTGGCTAGAGACTGTGAAGCAAGAGGAAATAGCCATACGAGTAAAACATGAACATCAGGAGATTGAAACTACAGAGCTCCATGCCACAGATACACCAAACTATGAACATCACGAGACTGAAACTATGGAGCTTCTTACCACAGATACACCAGACCATGCAACAATATCTGATACCCAAGAAGAACACCAACGTGAAGAGGAACCCAAAGTTTTCACTGCTGAAGAACTACAAGAAGAGATCAGCCCAGAACTGGAAGCCCTTTTCGACAGGATCCTAGAAATTATACAACTAGAACAGAGAATAGGAATACCATCACTGAAGTCACGCAAAAGAACGAAGCTGAAAGCAGAAGTTGGAAAAATTAATGAAGCCGTCAAAAGGATTCAGACGCACAACATCACTGAACTGATTTTTTTAATGTATGCAGCTGCATATATTACGACAGAAAGAATGGGAATTATAAAGGGGAGGAAAGGGAGAAGAACTGAAGAGCCATTCTGGAAGAGAAGGATAAAGAGGAATATCGAAAGTTGCCGAAAAGACCTGAGCAAGATTGAGCAAGTCCGAAGAGGAAACATAAGACTGAAACAAAGGGAGAGGGAAAGGTTCAACAGAAAATATCATCAGGCATGTTGAAACAGAAGATCAAGGCAAGTGGAGTAACGATCAAAAGATACGGCCAGAGAAGTCAACAGTTCAAACAGAACCACCTGTTTGGAACCAATCAGAAGCTGTTCTGCAAAACACTAGATGGAAAGGAACGAGGAGAAACGGTGTTCCCTGATCCCACAGAAGCAATCTCCTTCTGGAGCAAGATCTGGTCGGAGGAAGTCGATCACAATGAGAGAGCATCTTGGCTAGAGGATTAGAGGTGGAGTTCAATACAACAGAGGTGCAAGAAGATATCAACATCACTGTGGAGGATATTAGAAATGGAGTGAGCAAGATGGCAAACTGGAAGGAAGCCGGCCCGATCTTGTTCAGGGGTTCTGGTTTAAGAAACGGACAGGATTGCACTCTAGATTGCAAGAATGTTTGCAAGACTGTATATGTCAAGGGAATGTACCAGAGTGGATGGTCAGGGGACGAACAGTTTTCATACAAAAGGATACAACGAAGGGTGCCCAGGCCAGCAACTACCGCCCTATTGCATACCTACCCTGATGTAAAAGCTCTTGACAGGAGTCATGGGAGAGAAGTTATACCACCACTTGGAAAGGAATGGACTGCTAACAGATGAACAGAAGGGGTGCAGGAAGGGATCCCGAGGAACTAAAGATCAATTGCTTGTAGGCAAGACAATCCTGAAGAACAGCCAGAGAAGGTTGACAAACTTGACAATGGCTTGGATAGACTACAAGAAAGCATATGATATGGTGCCGCATTCATGGATCCTGAAATGCCTGGAGATGGTTGGGGCTGCCAAGAATATGATCTCTATAATTAGCAACAGCATGGTGAACTAGAAGACAGCAATGACATCAGGAGGAATGGCTCTCGGGCAGGTGGGCATTAGAGAGGAATTTTTCAAGGTGTTTCCTTGTCACCACTACTGTTTATAGTGATCATGTTACCCTTGACCCTAGTACTATGAAAATGAGAGCTGGATACAAACTGGCAAAGGACATGAAGTCCATTAACCACCTACTAAACATGGATGATCTGAAGCTGTACGGAGCTAGCAAAGATCATCTATACTCACTTATTCAAGTAGTAAGGATCTTCTCGCAAGACATTAAGATGTCGTTTGGGCTAGACAAGTGTGCTGTCTTGGAAATGAGAAGGGGAAGACAAGTTGGCAGTAGCGGAATAGAACTACCCGACGACCAGCATATCGGGGAACTAGAGGAGGAAGGCTACAAATACCTTGGCATCTTATAGTTGGACCAGACTCTCAACACCAAGATGAAAGGCAAGATAACATCGGAGTATATCAGAAGAGTCAAGAAGTTGTGTAGATTTTATCGCTTTCCGTGTGTTCCTTTATCCTGGTAGAAAAGTGGCGACTAGTTTCACCAATATAACGGGAATTACAACCCGCACAAGAAAATTGGTAAACTACCATGGATTTTAGAGCAACAGGAGTACGATCTTTAACACTAAACATGTTTTTAATTTTGAATGAAGTGAAAACAAATTTGATAGTTAGGTCAGATTTGCAAAAGCGCTTAGTAAGTTGTCGGAGTTTAAGTATCAAAAAAAGCCGGAACACTAATGATGACAATAATACACGTTATTTTAAACTCCCTTTTGTCCGCCATTATTCCAAAATAGCGAAACTTAAACTCCGACAACTTACTAAGCGCTTTTGCAAATCAGACCTCCCGCTCGGTTAATAAGAACTAAATGATAATCATAATAATAGTAATGATGAATAACTGACAATAATTATCACTTAACAATAAATAATATTTAGCATTTTACTACGATTGCTTTGATTTGTTACAATATTAATCCACATACGCCTTTCATACGTTTAGTCATAGACATGGAAGTGAACAGTTTTTAGAGGATTACAGAGTTGCTCAGGGCTGCCTCTTGAGCACCTCTTGCATTTTAATTCTGGTCTGCACACTTCAAATCAAATGAGCTGCATAAGTCGATATGCGCATGCCATTGTACTCAAAGGACACTGTAAAGTGTTGGGTTCTCCCTGCAAGTACCGGCGCAGAAATTACGTAAAATAAAAGAAACAATCCTTGGCTTGCACTTGACGTCATGGTGGCCATGTTGGTATACTGGGGCCGGTTCCTGAAAGGTGTAATAACCCTATTCCAGGGATAAATGTGCCTGAAATAATTAACAATTATTCCATGAGCGCGCGTTGGATATGAGATGATAGATAGCCAAGGAGGCGCGTAGCGCCGAGTTGGCTATAATCATCTCATATCCAACAAGCGCGAGTGGAATAATTGTTTTATTAAAAACGCCCCCAAAATATAGAAAACTAGACTACAATAAAAATAAAAAAAACCCAAAAAATCACGCATATGCTTGCCGTGTTTGTAGATCGTGGTATAATGGCTCATAACCCATGATGGCTTAGCCAATCATAACTCTTGAATTGCATTATCCAATGATCCAGCTTTTAATAAAGCACATTTATCCCTGGAATAGAGTTATTACACCTTCCAGGAACCCGGCCCTGAATAATAGAAGACTTCACTGTTCACAAACAAGTATTTTGTTATTTAGATTTTCCTAACCACAGAACAACGGCATCCTTTGTTTCGAGAACCAATAGATCTCTGGTTGGCAGATTAAAGACAATAGGTGATGCAACCGTAAGTATCGTTATATTATGCAAAACGCGAGTGACATTTTGCTTTTGTTTTATACACCAACATGATCACGTGAGTGAAAGCCAAGAACCGGAAGAAGAGAAAGCAATTCCAAATGAAGTCGATACCCAAGTGACCAAAAATACAATGCTTTCCTGCAGAAGGACCTAAAGTTTTCACAGTGGCATTACAGATCGAGAATATGTTGGAGATGGGAAAAAAACTACGAATGCTGGCAGAGAAAGAGAACACTTAAACAAATTCTTTTTTCTTGTTTTGTTTTTTAATAGCAACAGGGCTGAAGGTCATGATCAGGTGAGAAACGCTGCTTTTGTTTTCTTGGACCACATCCTAATCCTGAGTACATTTGGCGCTTTTTCCAATATTGAGAAACGTCAGCCTAATTTCCTTTTTACAGACTGCCAAAAATAAATTCGCCTGAGTACCAGGCTTTTCTTAGAAGGAGAGGGAAAGGAAAGCTTGACACCGAGTCCTTCAATTGAACTTTACACCCCCACAGCATTTTACGTGTCTCAAAGAAACTACAATCTTGGACAAAACTCTTGGGAAAAATTCTAGCTTAAGCATTATTTGACATGCACTTACAAAGTATATTGGTCTTTCCCCACCTCCCCCCAAACCAATGTTGACAATGTGATACAAAATATACTGTGCAAGCCGCGAGTTTGCCCGTTTTTAAACCAACATTGGAATGGGGGAGGGGATAAAGTGGGAAGAATTTAATCTTTATCACACAGTCAAATTAGCGCGTCTCATTTTCCCAACGAGTTTTGTCCAAGATTATAGCCAATCAAAATCACTTCCGGTCAGCCACCAGTCAAATGTGTCAACTGCCATATGTCAAACAAAGCTCAGCGGGAATTGTGTAAGTAAACTTGCGTCGCTTGTCGTGAAAGTCTACTCACAAAATACAGCAGTTGTGCTGCTACGATGCCGCCGTTCTGTGAGGCTACAAAGAAAGAGTTTTCGGGTACTTTGAATGGAAAGCCGTTGCAAAAGGCACAAAAAGAATTGTGGTTGGTCTTGATCACCAACGCCTTATGTGCAAGAAGTGTGCGCGAAAGATCGTTAATTGGTTGAGGTTTTTTAACGGGTTACAACAAGTATTTACGGCTAGGTTTCTGTTGGAGAAATATCGGAGGAAGTTTCAACCGCATAATCGATTGCCGACTTTGACGGCGTCAAAAGGACAGCTAGAGTACAGCATGCTTCAGCCCCGACCCTCATGGAAAAGAACTCTTTTTGGAAAAAAACCCTGTTATACCGTTGTCAATGAAGAAATAAGCCATCTTATGAACATTCCTACGGAAATTTTTTTTTTAACACCAGTTGAGAAAGTGAGAAGCAAAGTCTGGGTGCAGTACGATCAAAATAAAAAAAAGTACTGGCCTTATCGGTTTAAGCGTAATCCCTGGAAAGAAGTTAAACGCCTCTTGCTCATTGTTGACTTCGTTTCGGTCTGTGAAAGGAAAACTCTGCCGATAAAATGACCGCTATTTCCGGTTGTGTGACGTAAGAGCCTTTTGTTTGTTATACACAATCAGAGAAACACCCAGAATCTGGATGACACAGGCCAATGAACAGACTTGTGTCACGCCTTCCTTTTCATCCTCTCCCTGACGCCCTACCCTTCAGGAAGGACTGATACTCGGGTTAAAAACACATTGTATTTATTGAAGATTTTGAATGTTTTTTAACTAAAGTAATGAGCAGTTAGTCATATAACAGTTTGCTGTAAGCGCAAATTTTAGGCTGTGTTCACACGGGACCGATCCCAAATGGATCCGAAACGATCCTGGAACGAACCATCTCTGTTCACACGGGACCGTTCCGTTTATAAACGTCACGCCACACGGTACCGATTTGTTATGGTCCGGTACTGGATCGAAGTAGCGAAAGCAACTGTTTCTACCAATTAAGTATGCGCGGAATTATGGCACGTGAAAGCTTTCAAAGTGGCCCCGGACGAGGAAGGAGGAAAAGCTCTCAGCTGGATGTATGATGAATTATCCCTTCTCTTTCAAAGTTATTATGGATTACAAAGCCCACCAGGTTTCAAACGGAAAAGAGTGGGAAAACTGTTAAGGACGGTGCCTACTATTGTTATTGCGCATACGTTGTGCGAATCGCGAGATAACGGGTTTCCTATCAGTGATGCTTACTAATTCAGGGATATTTTTGCGCGGAGAAGGTAGATCTTAGTAACTACTCTTGGTATCCAAAAGGAAAACTGGGGGTAACCATGCATTTCTGAGAGATAATTAAACTTGAAATTGAGAAAAAACGCCATACATTGCTTTGTATTTTAAAGCTTTTACAAATATCATTCATGAAAACATGCGTGGTTACCCCCCCCCCCCCCCCCCACAATTGTTTTTCAAATTTCAATAATACTCGTTAAGATCTACATTTCCTGATTAATCATAAACCTGGGCAAAAATACCTTTGAATTAGTAGGCACCGTCTTTAAAAGAAAATATGAATCGCAGTCAGCTGCATCCCTTGAGGCAATTAACGTGGCTCAAACCAGTTTCAACACTTTCAAGTGACCTTGTTATAAGAAGGAGTGACACTAAAACAATTAATCACGTAATAGCAATGTTATGGTGCCATGTGAAACATCAATAATGGCTGAACAAGATGCAGTCATTTTGTGACGTAACAATTAAGTTATTATGACAACAGGAAGCCTTGAAAAAACACCCTATATTTTAGTTTTACTTTCTCATATCTGAAAAACGAACACTTTGACCCCATTTTTTTATTGCACAAAAGTGATCAGCAGGCCAGATCAATGGCCCCTTTGCAGGTTAGTGATCACATGGTACAAAAACCGCCATACTGGGACTTGCTTCGTTTAAAATGTCCCAGTGCGCAATTTGCGTTCCAATATGGCGGTTTTTGTACCATGTGATCACTAACCTGCAAAGGGCCCATTTGGGACCGAAACGGTTCCAAAACTGGACCTGCTTTTCTGGAGGTCCAAAAATCAGAATTTGCCGGGAACGGATTCGCGGTACGGTTAGCAGGTCCCGTGTTAACCTATCCGTGTTAGGCCTATCCGTCACGATTCTTAGAGCGGAACCATATTTGGAACCAGTCCCGTGCTTAATCTCAAACGAGGTTAAGATAGTGGAAGTAACTCAGGGAAATACGATTTCCAACCCAGCAATTAAAAAATAAGAATGTGAACATCCTATAGCAAGAATTACATAATTCACAAGTGTGATTAGAATTTAACAAGATCTGAAAAGAATTCAGTGATTGCGTTTGGAAACATGGTTTTATAGTGTATATAGCGAGAATATCGCTTACTTCATCAGCGCCATCGGGTCGAGAACGCTCCGAATACCTTTAGCAACAGAATATATAGATTTAGCCGAGGCTAAAGGCGGAGCTCAAGTGTTATTTATTCTTACAGTAAGTTAACCTGACTTGAGCCTCGCCAGCGGTCTAATTGAAAAAAGCAGCTGATGTTGAAGACTTTAAAACTTGAGCCCGCGATATAGTCACTTGGTACTGGTCTTGGTAACACAGCGGTCAAATGAGTGCGCATGTTCAAGCCACGCGCGTGCGATTTTGGCGCGCGTGGGAATGGTTTGCACAATTTCCATAGAAACAAGTACGCGTCAAAATGGCGGCAGATTTAAATTTCGCGGTATTGGTTTTCAATTAGCGGGGATAAGGTGGAGACAAAACAGCTAAGGTTTTTACTTTAACCACAGCTCTTAAAGGGACGTCTCTTTCATATATCTTTTTCAACAAAAAAACTATCTCTGCAACAATAGTGAATTTTCTTGTCGAGTTTACGCGTTCGTAGAAAAACATGAAGACTTGAGTTTTTATCGTGGTAGTTGTCATCGTCGGCCTCTCTAGAGGCAAATTTCCGGATGAAAAACCTGTTGCCTGAGCAGTAAAACTTGAGAGAAGAACGTTTGTAGAGCCAGAATAATTGGACTTAGTACCGAGATGGCTCGATCGAGTGGCGGAAGTTGACAGTGGAAATTTTGTGTGCGCGTTTTATTGGCATCAATAAAGAACAAGTATCAATATCAGTTCATGTTCCTTACCCAGTCATTCGGCAACTTTGAGTAGTACCCCCATGCCTGAGCGACTATACAGAGTTACAGAGAAGAAAATGCCATCCTATCGTCCAGGTACAAAGTGGTGCACCAGTTGCCCACGAAATGCTGATAAAATATTCCCCTCTTAGGACATATAAAAGACCCAAGAAGAGGAAAACGGTGGGTGGTACCAAATAGGTTCTTTTCTCACACAACATCTGTGTCGTTCTTGTCTTATAACAAAAGTTAAAGCTCAAATAATTTTAAGTCTCTCTCAATATATTATGGTTTTATGTAATATATCAGCAATGATTTTTATTTTTTTTCAGAGAAAGAGAGAGAGAGATAAGGAGGGGGCGGGGAGGGAGGGAGAGAAAACATTTACCTGCATTTAAATACTAATTTCATTCACCAAAGCAGTAGATACTCTGCATACACTCTGACACGAGTCGATGGATGTCCCAACCAGAAAAATCACACAGAATTGCAACAACAGAGAGAAGTTGTACTCTTTTACACACATACTTACTTTAGGTACAGTATTTTAATTTAATAATACAACATGAACAGGTATAAACTGGATATTTGGTACTGAAGACCATTTTACTACACTAGCATACATTAGTACATGCAGTTTTTAAAAGGAGCTGAGTGCTTTCCTAGATATCCATGGAACCTTAAGATCTGGTTTGAACTATGCCCCTGTGTGTGTACAACAGACCGCTATACAAAAAAATCCAAGCAAACTGTAAACAAATGATGCAAATGAAAGTCAAAGAAGCAATTCAGATATGTAATCGCTCATAAACAAGTAGACGCAATACCATTTGTCTCTTCTAATCATTGAATATTCCCATGTATTTTTCTCTAACTTTAGCAAAAGTACTGATTATCAGTCTACTGGATGACTTTTATAACATTTACATGTATACCATAAGAACAACAATAGATCTTAAACTCTCATAAGCCACACAAATGGCTTCAAGTCATCTGGACATTTTGTATGCACACCACATGCCATTCCACTACCTGATGACAAAACCAAAGGACACAGCCTAGTAACATTGATAATCAAGGGAAGACAGCAGGCATGCAAGGGAGGAATTGTGCCAGCTAATACAGATAAGATTTCAAAGACTGGAATGTCACAAATAAAAACCAGCAACATGGAACAACTTCCACACTCTGAAACCAAAAAACACTAGAAAGCAGTTAATTTAGTTTAAGTGCATCATCCCAAGCAGTTAATATGTTCTTGAAGTGTGCCATGTTGTTAGTGACTAGTGAAATACTCCTCGATCAATTCAACTATTTCCATTTTTTCCTGACAATATCCAACCTTTCCACAGAGGGTTTTTGATTTGAACTCATCCATCTGTCTTGGAATGATAGCTTGGCCTGAAACTATTTTTTTTTAACAGGTTATGGCTTTTTTAGACCTCCTGCCACATTAG
>NC_090889.1:40947498-40954998 GCF_036669925.1 Montipora capricornis | reverse complement strand
ATGCCTATTTTTCTTTGGTAAAATCTCAGTTCGTTTATATCAGAAGCCAGATTTGCATGATCACAGGGTTATTTTTGCAACTTAAAAAAAAAAATGTCATTCCACACTTGCTAAAGCTAAATTGGACCTTCATGTCGAACTGAAACAAGAAAATTCGTTAGTTATCCCTTGCGCGACTTTAGCGGTTACAAGGCACGTAAAGAAATTCCTGAAGTTCATCCCGGTAAACAGGGCTGAAATTGTCCATATAAACACGTGAGCCCATTAACCGGGCAAGCCCGCCTAACCAGGCTGGCTCGCCTCATATTAACAGGCGCTTAGACGGTCCCACGGGTTGGCAAAGTGTTGATAGCAGAACTGGCAAATTGGATATTTCATCAAAGCATTTTACAATGGTTAATTTTAGAAACGTACTTAACATAACAGTACAACAAATCTTTAGTTTTGAAAGTGTCAGAGATGAATGAATGAAAAATGGCATCAAAGATTTTTCACAAAAACCCATCATCATAAAGACCAATAAATAAATCTACAGGGCTTCCAGTTAACATTTTTAATACATTTAGTTTACGATAATGCCACCTTCCTAGAGTTAGCCTTAGCAATATGACGTCTAACCTACTTTAATAGCCCTGCACTGACCCACGACACGAGACTTACAGAAGAAAATAGGAAAGGAGATATCCAAAACTAGTAATTGGAAGGTCATAGATCAGACCACATGTCGGAAAATCCGGATCTTTTTTCGAAGTATGCCAAGTAATTGACAAATACTCTATTTTGTAGTGAGAGCAGAGTTTATGAGCACAGCCAAAACACGAGCATTGTAAATTACTTGACTCAAAGTGGATTAAAAGGCAAAGGGCTTACCATCCTCGGAGACCCAGGGGCAGATCGCGGAGGCAGATCGCGGAGGCAAGGGCAAGTCTAAACGGGCAAAAGAAAATGGCGACAAAGAAAAGCATAGTAGGGTGAGAAGAGCCCCTGGGGACACGTTCTTACCAGACCAGTTCCAAACAGCAGGGGTAGTTCTCAATTCTGATTGGTGCCAGAAATTCTTTGTGTTTTTCTGCCCAATCAGAAGCCAGCAGGCCGTGAAGTCGTTTCGTGTCTTCTTACACGGAAATAACTTGATCGCCATACTCGCCTGGTTCGTTTGGCAAGGTTTTGCTCCAGGAGAAAGTCTCAATCACAGCACAAAGTGTACAGGAAATCGTTCGGAATATCGGCGGAGACATACGCCGGACCTTTCGCAGGTGTCGATACAGACGCGTATTTACAAGTGTGCGAGGTTTTTGTAAAGATGTCCTCCCCGATTCACCTAAAATAGCAGTGATTAATTTTGATCTAACAATTGAATTATTTTTATTCTGCCCCCTTTTCCTGGTCGAGGTATTTCTATATTTCTTACATGAATTGCTGTGGCACACAACACGCTGCACGACTTTATTTTAATGCTCGCCAAATTCAACGCTATATTAAAGAACACATCAGCTGTTACTTTGGCAGCATTCAGAAGCAAACGTTTGCTCTCGAGATTAACAAAGTTTCAGCCACAGCAATTGATGCAAGAAATCTAGAAATACCTCGACTAGGAAAAGGGGGCAGAATAAAAATAATTCAATTGTCAGATCAAAATTAATCACAGCTATTTTAGGTGAATCGGGGAGGACATCTTTACAAAAACCTCGCACACTTGGAAATACGCGTCTGTAACGATACCTGTGAAAGGTCCAGCGTATTTCTCCTGTGATATTCCGAACGATTTCCTGTACACTTTGTGCTGTGATTGAGACTTTCTCCTCGAGCAAAACCTTGCCAAACGAACCAGGCGAGTATGGCGATCAAGTTATTTCCGTGTAAGAAGACACGAAACGACTTCACGGCCTGCTGGCTTCTGATTGGGCAGAAAAACACAAAGAATTTCTGGCACCAATCAGAATTGAGAACTACCCCGCTGTTTGGAACTGGTCTGGTAAGAACGTGTCCCCAGGGGCTCTTCTCACTCTACTATGCTTTTCTTTGTCGCCATTTTCTTTTGCCCGTTTAGACTTGCCTCCGCGATCTGCCCCTGGGTCTCCGAGGATGAGGGCTTACCAGGATCACAGCCATAAATTTCCACCCGCATACAAATCTTGTTCATCCAGGTTCGTGGTCTAAAACGCACGAAATGAGCAATAATAGGAACCGACAAGAAGTGAAGCACGGCAGTGTGGCGGTCCTTGTTACCTAAGAAAACCTTTAAACAATGAAAAAACACAAAAAACAAAAAAGAAACAAACAAACAAGTTAATCAAATGATTGCTCTTAATTGATTAGATTGTTATGTGAAGTGCTAGTTTTGTACCCCATATGAACCATGTGAGCATTACCCCTACTAATGGAAATGGACCCACACAAGAACAGAGAAAAACTCTGACCAGGGTGCGAATTGAACCCACGACCTTCGGGTTAGATCACCACTGCTCTACCGACTGAGCTACAAAAGGTCAGACGGGAGCAAGCCGTGGGAACTGAAGATCTTAAAGTCACGGCAATGAACATCTAAAAGTACAAGCAAGGATTACGTTTTCGCAAACGTTGGCCGTGTAGCACTTATATTTGAACAGACTTAACTGATTAGATTGTAATGTGAAGTGCTAGTTTTGAACGCTCACATAGTTCATCATGGTTCATTGTACTTGTACATGTTGATTGCCGTGACTTTAATATCTTCATTTCCCAAGAACTGCTCCCGTCTAACCTCGTAGCTCAGTCGGTAGAGCAGCGGTGATCTAACCCGAAGGTCGTGGGTTCAATTCCCACCCTGGTCAGAGTTTTTCTCTGTCCTTGTGTGGGCCCATTTCCATTAGCAGGGCTAACGCTTACATGGTTCATATAGGGTTCAAAACTAGCACTTCACATTACAATCTAATCAGTCAAGTCTGTTCAAATATAAGTGCTATACGGCCAACGTTTGCGAAAACGTAATCCTTCATTGTACTTAATCAAATGACTGACCGATCAACTCTCTTGGCGAGAGGCTTGAACAGAAATGATTGCAATCTTAAAGAGTCAACTCAATAACCAACTTTCTTGCAAGCAAATGTCAACTGATACGAATCTCATGCAAGGAGCTATTATACACCCATCTGCTGCCACTTAAATGTGAATTTTAAAAGTGCCACAAGAATGCCACAACACAATTAAACCAAAAAGATGGTCTTCGTGAGAGCAATCGCGCCACCAGGGTAACCCATACACCATATTAAGTTGCTGCCTAAAGAGGTCGCATTTTATAAATGAAAGCGTGTGTGGCAACTACGGTAAACCACGGTGCTGGTGTGACCCCATTGATTCGGTAGTCCTATCTCGAGGTGTTATGCGGTTGCCACGGTAACCTTGAAGCTAGTGTAAAATTTACTCTAGGGTTACCCTGTCTTCTATTGACTGAATTGACTCAGCTCCCAAAGGAGAAATGACACTGGAAACTTGTAAAGGTAAAGTAAATGCTTCATTTATTGAGCTCAAAGTTAAGTTTTGATTGTTGAAAATAAAGCAATTCCTACCATTTCTGAATCACCATCAACTGAATAGTCATCCCACAGCTGCTTATCTTGACTGTACGCAAGCGTAAAGGTAGAAACCCAGTTATCAAAATACTTCTGTCCCTGAGTTGCGAAGCCAGTTAGGATGGCCTTGTCAGAGAGATCAACCTGAGAAGGCATATTTCATACTATCAGTAAAACTGAACATGACTGCCTGGTTCAAGGGCACCACATTTGGTTACCCCTTAAAGTGGAGTAAAAATAAGAATTATAAGCGGTGTTTTTGGGCAATGTTTGCTGAAGTCAAAGTTCACACTTTGCCTCCTTAACAGAAACGTTTGCTAATAGAAGGCACCGTGTTATATATATGCAAACAAATGGGCTTCAAAAGTTCAACGAACTTATGAAGGTTACTCATCACCTCAATTTTAGGCCTCTGACAAATCATAAGGAGCCCCTCCGCTTTATAATTTAGGATTTTCACACCAACAGTCTCCTTTTCAGATCAAGCTCAAACGTTTAAAGATACCTAAGTATGAAGTGCACCTTTAATATTCCGTGCTGGTTTGCTGGCGGACCATGAAAAATGCTTGGCATATGGTAATTAGGCAAGACTCATATTTCCCACGATTTCACAATAACGTGTTGTTACTTCACATGGCGTGATGTTCAAGTCGTCAAGGGTAACTAATTTCCGTCCCTAGGGGCATCCAACAAAACATTTGTGAAATTTGCCTATCCCGACCATATCCATTCTCTCCCTCTGTACCTTCACTTTCTATTGCGACTGATTAGAGTGACTTTCATATGACCTTGAAAACTAAACATAAAAAGAGAATGTAAACAAATGTAAAACATTTAATTGGCTTATCGAACAAAAAACAAACAAGGCCGAATTTTCATTGGCTTAGCGAACGCAGATGCAAACAAAGTCAACATCTCCCGGCATTTCGCTTTGTGATTGGGCAATTCAACGGTTTACTGCCAATATTAGGAGTTTCCTTGGCGGGAGTAAGGAGAAGCTTTGTTTTAATCTTGCTAAAGACTGGTCCGTGAAACAAACTGCAAACACTTTTTCAAGGTCATACGAAAGTTGCTCTATTGGTAGAACCAAGATCTTCTGCATTGGCCGTGTTTTCACGACAGCCGTTGTCTCGCTTAACATTCCTGAAAAAGTGACTTGCTTGCAGACGTCGTTAAGCGACTTAAAGATCATTGATACGTGTTTTTTACGGGTAAGATTAAAACAGGAGAGAGCACGTGCCAATGCAATAATATAATAAAAATAGCACGCCTGTTGTATTTCCGATTTGAATAACTGCAAGCGACTCCTCATTGGCCGAATGTAACTGCCAACTCGCTTAAGCTACATGGTTTGCTGGCTTAAATTTAATGAGAATTCCAAGAGAAAATGAGGGGACAGGAGGGAGGCTCAGGGCGTTGGCCGGGATATGTCATGTCCACGAAAGTTATTTTTAGACGGGCGGAAGTCTTTGTTCTAGCGGAAGTCTGTCTTCTGAGACGTCCGCATGCAGACGTTAAGTCCACTTTGTCCGCCATTACATGGAATCTTTGCTTTTCTTTCAAACATCAGACCGAGGTTGGCATACACGCGGACGTCTCGGAAGACACACTTCCGCTAGAACAAAGACTTCCGCTCGTCTAAAAATAACTTTCGTGGACATAACATATCCCAAGGGCTGGACCGAGAGCCTCCCTCTCTGTCCCCTCATTTTCCCTTGGAATTCTATTGAAATTTGCCGACTCGCTTAACTTTAAGCGAGTTGGGAAAGGAACTGCTTTCACGGAATTTTCGATTGTCAATTGCTAAGCGACCTGAAAAACCGCTCGTGAAAATAAGGCCATCGTTTTTTGTCGGATCTAAAAGTTGGCGGTTCAAACCTGTAGATACTGATTTTTGTCTTGCGTCAATGCACACCATGCTCCACTTCCAAGGCCAGAATGAAGGCGACCATATTCTGCTAAACTGAAGCTTTCATGAGAAGAAGCATTGAACGTGGAATTCCCAGATGATGAAACCACTCTCAGGCGATCACAGCAGTATTCTGACAGACAAAAAAAAAAACCAACAATTGTGATGAATCAAAATAGGTATGAGGCGAGGAATTTTTTTTTTTTTTTTTTTGTTTTTTGTTTTTTTGTTTTTTGTTTTTTGTTTTTTGTTTTTTTTTTTTTTTGGGGGGGGGTCTTTTATAGAATTGACAGAAGCTGTTAACCAGATGCCCCATTGACAAGTAAAATAGAGTAGCCAGTAAAATAGAGTAGCGAGTCTTCTGGTGTTTCCCAGAGTTGAAGTGAACGCTCTAAAATGCTTCAAACGTGCTTTGCTACACGTCATTAACCATCACGAGCTTTCTTTTCATGATCTAAAGGTTTTTTTTTTATTCAGAAAGATCGAGATTATATTTGCCACTTTTGAGAGGGCTGGAGGCAAGGTGACTTTTAGTTAAAACCAGTGGTTTTGTCAGCTCTTCAGCTGGTATAAATGGAAGCCGTCTGACTTTTACTCCGGATCCCCTTGTTGGTGCGGTAGTTTACATTAATTGAAAGACATACCTAACTGAATCAGAGGAGAGTGAAGTTACTGAGGATTGAGCAGGGGCCTATTATCTGAAAAAGCCAGCTTTGCACCACGTAAGTGAATCACGCTTACTCCTGTTGATCTACACTTCAAGTAGATTGTGATAAATTTTTTCACTTTACCGTAATAAAGCAACAAATAATTCAACTATAAACCAACTGGGGAAATAGCATCTCATGTGAGAGTAGACGTAGAAGGACTGTTAGGGCCGATTTACACGATACGATTTTGTCGCATGCGACAAGCTCACGACAGGCCTACGACATGACGTACGATTGTCGCAGCGTTTTAAAACATGTTTTAAAATACTACGACATTTTTTCCGACGTACACAACAATCGTAAACCATGTCGTGGGCCTGTCGTAAGCCGTTGTCGCATGCAACAAAATCGTACCGTGTAAATCGGCCATTACAATGTCGTAAATCACCTATCTATCTTTCCAGGTAGCTTACTGTCGTGAAAGATGGGGAGCTCATCAATGATTTTACTTCTTCTGAAGAGAGGTATAGATCGCTTTAATAAATGGCAACCACTTTTACATTCTTAATTAGACCTTTTGCCCTCATTTTGAAACAAAGATTCTTTTGACATTTGATCGTCGAAACAAGGCCAGAAAGCCTTGTCAGAATTATAAGGCCGCCATTATTAAAGAGTTTTATCACATAAAAGAGAAGGGACGGATTAACACAAAATTAACGGTTCTTTGTTGAAGCTGCCTATCTCCACTCTATAAGATCATTAAATACATACTTACATGATTCTTATGACCTGAATTCTAAGCTATCTTTTTACCTGCCTCGTATCCAAACAGCTCTACTCTTAACGCTACTTGTCCTGACCAAGTGAGCGGGTATACCCTCAAATACCGACATCGTATGTGTTTTAATGCTGCAATCATTGTGGATCCTTCAAGCGTATTTCCTTCAAATTCCTGGAGAAATTTTAAAATTCAAAATTCATCTGAACTCTTCACTAGAGGTAATGCCTGCATGTTGCATAATTTATAGCAACGTTGCATCTAGCTTGAATTTGTGCAGCATGCTAGCAAATAATGTCCGCAAAATTTACTTCTTTGGCTATCATCAATTACTAGTAGAATGTGATAATGAAGAAGTTGTGCGACCGGTTCCTGAACGGAAAGAGAAGTAGAGTAGGTATACTTTCGAAAATCATTTAATTATGATGACCTCACAGGGACCGGAGGGATACCTTTACCCACAAATCCTTGATTGTTCCTTCAAGATTCTAGCTTAATTTTCCCCTGAATTTTACGTCTTACAAAAATTATTCTTCCCTAGAACCATCTCATGTCAAATATAGCTTTTTTGGTAACTTTGTTTCACTCAAATCGGGCTTGCTGCAACTAGCA
>NC_090889.1:40929998-40942498 GCF_036669925.1 Montipora capricornis | reverse complement strand
AACGGTCCTTGCCATTTGAAACGGTCGATGCCATTTTTTACCTTTGAATTACACTCATTAGGTCTAAGAACTCAAACGGTTTCGGTTACTGGGAGTTGTGTCTCGCTGGTCATGAGTTAGGGTTCGGGTTAGGGTTCTGTTTAGGGTGAGGGCTAAGAGCCCGAGTTCGAGTCTTGAAATTTTCGGACTCTTTTTTCCCTCCAGTTCTTCTTTTATAAATGTTTTTTTTTTCCTTTTTTGTCTTAATTTTTGTTAATATTTTTTCTTATTTTGTTTCTTTTAATTTTCTTTGAAGTGAAGTGTGTAGTGGACCGTTATAAATGGCATCGACCGTTTCAAATGGCAACGACCGTTCTGAGAAATGGCAACGACCGTTTACGAAAGGGAAATTTGCGGCGGCAACGGTTCAGGTCAATGCGTTAATTAATATTAATAATGAAATACAGGGCCACTTGTCCATGTGTAAAATTCTATTTGGTCAAGGTGCTCTGCAGCTATACAGTCGAGCCATTAAACTATAGAGCTATCAACATAAACGTATCAAGAAATGGTCTATTGTTCCGGCCTAAATTCACCCATTAAGATTTAAACAATGGCCCTATTGTTTTAAGTGACGCGTTGTGAATTTTGCCGAGACCACGCCGAGGATTTCAGGACTTATCGGAAATTTTCGGCGTGCAAAACGAGTGTTATTAGGGGGTGAGGGAGAGGTAGATTGTTCCTTGGAGAATCTATATTCACTAGGGTACCCAGGTGAAGAATTAACTTACGGCGTCAGGTGAAGAACTTATTCATCATCCAAGCATTACATGTGTTTTCTTAAATATATTTTTGTCGTTATAAATGTTACTTGTGCTTTGGGTTATCGACTCCGCCCTTACTACATCGTTCGTGTTGTTGCTTCTTTTATCAAAGTGTCTTTATTCACCCAAAAAGTCGTATGAACGCGGGGTATTTATTAAAGGTGGATTCATCAAAACGCGAATCATGACGCGCACGCTGACTTTCACATGAGCTTGAACAGGCTAAACCGAATTTAACAGATCAAAATATCTCGGCAAATCTGTTAACCCCTTTTTTGGCTGTTGTAAACTGTTTGATTTGCCTGGACTTTTGCCGCATTTTGCTGTTTTTCTTGTGATAGAGCTTGGAGTTTCACGGCGTCAGAGTTGTAATGATTTTTTAGTGTATCATTCTCAACGCGAAGGCGTCTTATCTCCGCCTCATAAACGTCAGAGAGAGCAACTGGATGCCAGTCTAGTCCTCTATGGGTATGCATAAAGTTGTTGGATAAAGTGATCTGATTATACGGTGTCCTTTGATTTTTCAAGAACATCTTTGAAGCGTAAGAGTTGGCGACTTTTTCAGCTGTGTGAAGGCTTCTTTTCTAGGTTGAATTTTTGTAGTTTTTATTGGCGTTGTGTGTGTGCAAGGAAGTGTAAATTTTGCAGTCTACTGTTGTATTGTATTTTACCTATTGTAATTGAAGAAGTACCGTAAACCTTTTTTTTCGGTGAACGTGGCATTCTGCTGAAAGCGCACACGAGTGTCTTTGGAGGTTTTCAGTCTGATGTTTTAAAATTTCTTATCTTCGCTGAGACTGCGCTTTACAATTTCACTTTTTCAAGGAACACGAGCCGTTCACCGTATTCATGATCATTTTGTGTTAAGTGACCATGAAGGTGAGACTTCATCCGTCTATTGTTTGCTTTGCTTTGAATCTTAAACCGGCAGTGCGGTCGGGCACTTACAAAGGAAGGAGCGACTTTTTCAATCGATTGTTCACTCTTTTCGTCTCAATTTACAGACTCCAATGTTTTGAAAGAAAAAAATGGACGACGTTTTGTTTCGTCAAAATGTCTATAGAGTTTAAACGCTCTAATTCGGTATGAAACGCCTAATAAATCATTGCTGCTTCGCTAGTTTCATTTTAGCTTCACCTGCGCTTGAGAAACGAATAAAAAACACAATGTATTTGAGTAACAATTATTTCTACGGCGCGAGATTTAAATGAATCTCTCCGAGAATGAAGCGCGTTAAAAGCGCGAGAACTGTTGAAGAAGTTGATTATTAAAATGCTTTGCAAAACTTTTGCTTGCGCAGAACGAAGCACATTAAAAGCCATGAGAACTAAACTAGTGCGATTGTTGAAGCAATGAATGGATTTTATTACCTTTCTGCGTTGATATTCGATCAACTCGGTCGGAGTATGCTTCGCAAACAAAACTTTCTCTCACCCCTCACCCCAGCGTTGTTGGTTTCGTCGTCCCAATTATAACTCTGTCCCTCCCCCAGGGTGCAAATTGCTCATAATTCGGTCTCGCCGAAGATTCAAGTCTCTCGCGTGAATATTAATCGGCAATTTTGAATTTCCCTCGCGTGTTTAAAGTCTTTGTTTTAGCCTAAATCGTTTTTGACCATACACGGTCAAAAACGATCAACTATAACAATACCTATTGTTCACGAATTTGAGCCGCTTTTCTTGATACGAGACCTTCGTTTTCCTCCTTACTCTTTTCATCGCTTAGTCTGCGTGGTAAGCTGCCTAACCACTGAGCCAGCAGCATTGGTATTGCACAAGTGGCGTTACAAGGTGAGGAAACCCAGAAACAACTTCTAACACTTCCCAAATCTTCTCGATATCTATGGCATTTAAGCACAGGTTGGTTAAATTTGGCAAAGCTGGTGAAATGACGTATTATGATTCTCAAGCCAAAAATGTAAGTAACAAAGAGTTTTATGCACTCTTACATCCACTTATTAAGCTAATTTTGTCGCTCTAAAAATGCTAGCTGGTCTTTGTTCATGTGCATGTAAACTATAAAATGAATTTGATTAGCTTTAAAGAATTGTAAAATTAAAAATAAAATAAAAAGTGAAGGGATTAATTCTTGTCAACTATAAAAATTTCAAAAAAACATTTTTTCCTAATAGCCATCATTCAAAATTAACTTGAAGGAGGGTGAAGGAGAATTAATTTGTCTGGCTTTGAAGTCACAGGCCCAGAATGAAAGTAAATACGAAATTGCTAATAAAACTAAAGATACAGGTCATAAAGCATCAAGTTCTTAAATCAACTAAGCGAAATGCACACACATACCCTGTGATGGCGAAGCCATTCCACACCTGTAAGACTGTATCTTAAGTAAAATGATGTAACAGCTTCTGGTTGTTGGTTTCCCTCGTTTGCTCTGATCCCCTGAGTAGCCACACCGCAAATGACATTTGGCTGCAGCAAATCAACTTGCAAGTAGTGGTACTGTGTCTTGGCTGTATCATTTAGTGCTTCAGCCTCAACATTGGCACACCATCCAGCATTGTTTAATCGTCCAAAATTTTTAGGATTAGCCTTAATTTCACTTGATGCCTTTATTTGCTCATTTGGTATCATGCCAAACTGCATTCCGAGAGGCGAAGCACCTATGTTTTGAGCGTTAAATGAAGGAATGATTAAACACAGATTGTAGATAACTATAACTGTAAACGACAGGACTCTCAACTAGGAAACCATGCATGTGTTAGACGTATTCTACTAGACATGATGAATACAGTATTAGCTGAATATGCATAGCCTGCTTGAAGGCCATGGCTTCTGCTTTGAAGACTTGTAAATCCACGCGCCCTTGTCAGAAAAGCAGAGAATATGGAGAACGCGGCAATTACGATGAGCTACGATGAGCAAAGGAAGCTCAGAACTTTGCTTCTACATTCTCGGAAAAGAAAGTGCTTTGGATAATTACCTACATCACACCCGAAAACCTCAAGCCGCATGCACATGCTGTTCAGCCAACGTTGAGGGTTTATACGCAAATAGCGAGCCAAAATTGTCTTGCTGAGATAATTGAACTGTTGGCGTTTCCCGAAATCCGGACAGGTTTCCAGCAACTGATTAAAAAGAAATTAACAGGAAGTTCAGTCACAATGAAAGAACATTATACAAGCCACCAAGCAAATGATTAACATACCTTAATCAAAAAAATGGACAGGAAAGTCAAAATGAAAATTCATTAATTAAACCCAGTGAGCCAACCAATTTTTCCTCCCCACTTGCCTAAAAAGGCTCTTAATACTCCGATTCCAGGAAAAACCGGAAGTTGCAATCAAGTGAGGCTTAATAGCCCTCGCGGGATAGTTGAATTTGAAACAACATGTCGGACGATCAAATCGATCTTGCTCCCGAAGATATTCCGTGAAGATGAGCAACGAAAATTGACCGTTAATCAACTGAAATATTGGTTGAAATGTCGTCTTATTAATCAAAGTGGTAACAAAAAGGAACTTATTGAAAGGTAGGTGTTGGTGTGTCATCCTTCTATCGGCTGTTTATAATTTTAATGTGGAACAGTTTCATATAGAAATACCATAAGAATCTACTTTCTTTTATAATAGAGTCAAGAACCTGCAGGGAATGAATGCTCTAAAAATATACGACCCCGATCCAGACAAGAGCTTTAGTAAAGCAAAGTTAGCGAGACTAAATGAAGAACTCAGGGGAAATGGGGAAAACGCGAGTGCCACAGCAAACCACTTCGAGAACTTTCCCACCTCTGATTCAGTATTTGCCGACGATTTCACTGCCCTTCCAAAATTTTTTCTACTTGATACATTAGCACACCTACAGAACTGTGGAAAGAACACTACGAAATCAACTGACGCAGTTTCTGAGTTTGCAAGTTCCAAAGGGTTAAGATTACTCTCTTTTGTTCACGACCTCCAAATATGTGTGAGTCCCAATTCCGAGGATGTTGTTTACCTCAGAGCGTTTCGCTGGGCTTCCTATAGGAAACCCGTGAAATATAACGTCAAAATGGTAATTTAGAGGAACGGCAAGCCTAAGATTCAGAACAACCCAATCATGACACAGAAACTATTCAAACCCCGCCTTTCCTTAGATATCATGGGAAGAAAGCGACGGGGTGTCTATCCAACGTTGTTCGATCCAAGGACATCAAAATCACGTAAGATAGACTTAGAATATGTTGGAAACTTGAAACAAAATCTCCAAAAAATAAATCCTGATGTTCCATTGTCGAAAAAGATCCCTGATGTAGATAATATCAAGTTAGTTGACACAACAGTTGGAGAGGTTGCCTATGGTTCTGCACTTCAAGTGCAACTAAAAGAGTTTGGAACAGTCGTTCAAGAGAAGGAGAGTTGTACCTCCTCTAACTCTTCGCCTCCAATTTCAAGTTGCGAAGTACAAGTTAGTGAAATAGTTAAGGGATGGGAGGAAACACATCGCAATGAGGACGATGGTTTTCGAATAATATCGCCAGTGGTAGAACACCCAGTGTCTCTCCATGAAATACACCGGCATTGTGAAAGAGTTAAAAGAACAAAACTGAAGATGAAATTGCACACATAGAGTATTAAACAAGACGACAGTCTGCCTGCCAAGAATGGTTCAATCACAGGTTTGGTAGAGTTACAGCTTCAAAGAGCTACAGGGTTGGATGTTCTCACAAGGTAGGGAATCCCCTTCGAACCAAAATGGTGGAAGGAGAAACAAAAGAACATTGAAGATTCTTATGATAAATATATCATATACGAGATAGCTTACCCCAGGATCAGAGATGGCCTATGTATGTGTAGTTTTCACTGATTACAATCACATTTGTAAAATCTCGTAATTTTAGTTAAATTTAACATGCACAGTGAAAGAGAATGCAAACATGTTTTACTAAAGTTCGGTGCAGTGATATAGACAAATTAGTTCAAAAGGATCTGAATCTCCAGCATCATAGAAGCTTTCAATAATAGACAAGAAGGTTTTGCAGATCATAATGCTAAGATAAACCAGAGAATGACACATTTCCTTAACATGTTAAAGCAGGATTTTGCCAGTTTACAAGCAAGCAGGTCACTGTCCAGAGCTGATTCATTATTCCACATAAACTTAATGGCACAACACTATCAAAGGTGTTCCAACCTTTGATTGTCCTAAAGGCCCTTTCGACGTGGATTCTTAAATTGGGAATTCTCATAGCCTCAAAACAGTCTTCTTTGGAGAACTGTTCAGACTTACTTTGCCGTTTAGGAGGAATGAAAAGTGTTACATTCTTTTTGGCCAATAAATCCTGAATGTCATCACGATCGATTTTCACTTCGGTTATTACAGTTTGCAGCTGCGCAACATTTGTGACCAATTTTTTTCTCCTTGCTAACGATTTGCATGGCTGAAGTAGCTTTAAATTTGCCCACGACGACTCCGCTCTTGTTTGTTTGGTCCGACATTTTTCATGCTGCTGCGAGGGCTATTTAGCCTCACTTGCATGCTAATTTCGGTTTTTTTTCTGGAATCGGAGTATTAACTGTGGTGCAAGGACCTGAAGATGTATGCCGGATTCTGATAAACATCAAGAAGTGTCCCATTAAGACTACTTTAGTTCATGAAATTTTCACGACACGTTTATGTCTCGCAAACATAACATGACATCAAAATAAGTGACTCAATATGTCAATAATCAAGAAAGGATTGAAACATTCACAAAGTCATATTTTAACTATTCTGGGGTAATGTCCTGGTCCTCCTCATCACTACTGAGTGATATTGTGGCCAACTGAGCCAACAATTCACGAAAGAGCATCAACTTTCTGTGGACACTGTGGGAACGTCTTTGTTGTTACTCTTAGAAGACCAGCCGCTGCATTTTTGTTCATTTTGATGCCCTTGTTCATGCTGCAGGTGAAGTAATCCAATTAAGTTCAAAGATAATTCAAAGAAATAGTGTCTTACTAAGGGAATCTGGGGAGCAGAGATGGTACAGTGGTGTCAGAGCACTCGCCTACCACAATTGTGGCCCGAGTTGAATTCCCAGATCCGGTGTCATATGTGAGTTGAGTTTGTTGGTTCTCTACTCTGCTTAGAGGGGTTTTTCTCCGGGTACTCCGGTTTTCCCCTCTCATAAAAAACCAATGTGATTTGATACGTATTAATTTATTTGATTTCATTTGTGCATGACCCCACAAACTACATGTACTCAGCTTTAAACCTTACCAGGGGCCCATCTGGAGCGTGCAACTTCCATACAGCGTCTGTGAAACGGCGTTTTCACAAGTAGGTTTATCTTTAGCTCTAGCCCTTCCTGCGAATTAGGTAAAAAAACAAAGGCAGTTCTGGTTCGGTGACCCTATGACGTCAGCTTAATTTCTTGTAATTGGTCATCCGGCTCCTGTGGGAGTCTTATTCGCGGGAAATTCAATCTGAAAATAAATCGGTCTGTGAAAACGCCGTTACACGAACACAGTAGAGTTGTAGGCTCCGGGTCATGGGTTCCTAACCTTACCGTGTAAAAATAAAGTTCTATTATTAGTATAAAAAACTTGAATGGGCGTTCTCTGGCTAAAAAAAAAACATTGCAAGCTTTCGACCACTAGAGCTGTGGTCTTCAACGCGCAATTAGATGAATGAAGTAAAAATTCGGAGAATATATAGTGCGATAAAAATGATAACAATAAAGTGAGATTAGGGAAAAAAGGTGACTATGAATTTTTGTTAAAAACAGGGTTCATGCTCGATTTTGCCTATAAAATTCCAGGAGTATTTAAGGAGTTTTCAAGAACCAGGAATTGAGTTATCAAGGAGTCTTTATGAGAAAACTGCTATGTCATACATAGTGTTTCATTGTTTTCTTGGCTGAAAAAGTCTACCTTGACATTCCTTATCACATCCTGTAAGTTAAGTGCTCGCAAAGGCATTTTAATTTTTGGTTTTAATGTTTTCCTGATAGTCAATTTTTGGCTCAATTTTTGAAGTGACTCTTTAACTTAGCATGATGCAATCTCAACAATTTTCACCCAAGAAAAACTTTAAGGAGTTTTCAAGCAGTTTTCCAAAAATCACTTTTTTCAAGGGCTTTTCAAGCGCCCTTTAAGTCCAAAATTAAATTCCAATTCCCTTTTCAAGGACTTCACGGATTAGCACGAATCCTGTAAAAAGTATGCGGTATTGTCCTGGAAGTGGGCAAGAATTATTGTCCGCTTCAGGCGTGGTAAAGGTGAGCCAAGATTCTAGAAATTTCCTGATGATCGACGCATTGTTGAAGTCAATGATGTGGTTGTGAGACCAAGCATGATTGGCAACTCTGGAGCCTTTGGCCGCTGTCTTCACATTTCTATTAAATATGTTCTTTTTTTCCTCGTGGGAAAGGATCTACCTGTTTCGCCAATATAATTCCAAGAGCAACTGCCACAGGGGATTTTGTAGACAACATCGGGTCGTGAAGCTAATGGGGGTCGTGACTTAGGAATCGGAAATTCTTGTTGCAGCGTTTTTAATGGCCTATTGACAACGTTAATAGCGTTTCTTTTTTTTTTTTTTAACAAACGTGTTAGGGGTTCAGTGATACCTTGGATGTACGGACGCGACGCAAAGGAGTTGTATGGCTTGGGCGGTTCCACTAATTTGAAAAACATACCAACTAATTCTTCGGGGGAAGGAATCATGGAAGATCTCGTTCTTCTTGTCTTGATATTGTGGATAAATTTAGAGGGATAGCCGTTGGACTATGAGACTGAATAGACTTTATCAAGTTCTCGATTTCTTCCTTCTGTGGTGTTAGGGAGGTTTAAAGCTCTGTGTAAAAAGGTTGCCGTAGCGCTTTCCTTGTGTTTAATGTCATGATGTAAACATCGACATGGATGGTCCCACTATGGCGAGATACTAAAGTGTCAAGAACTGGAATTTGGCCATTGCTCTCGTGTTCAATAGTGAAGGAAATGTGAGGATCCAAAGTGTTGAGTATGTTGTGGAAGGCTGGGATTATTATTATTATTATTAACTATTACTGTTATTATTATTATTATTATTATTATTATTATTATTATTATTATTATTATGATGATGATGATGATTATTATTATTATTATCATTATTATTATTATTAAAGTGATTCTAAAGACAAACATTTCGTAAAGTCATGAAATTTAGGTGTTGTGAAATAAGCACACCGTAAATTCGTGAAATAAACGTGTTGCGAAAATTCATGTAACAATTATTTGAACGATACAACGCAAACAACACCTTCAGGATAAACCAGATACACTGTAAGAACGAATTAAAACAAATGCATACAGATCTAACCCTAGTACCTTCTTCCAGACACTAACAGTAGCACAAATCATAACATTATTGCATGCAACATACGGTCTGTACAGGACATCTTGGAAGCAGCCTTACTAACGATACTCAACCTATTTTCACATTAAGAGTGCACTGACCTCTTTGACATTTCTCTCTTCGTGACGCAAGCTGCGGAAATCCACTTCATCAACTGCATAATACACATGGTAAGCCTTAACATAATTGTCTGCATCTAGCCCTTGAGTTGAGATAGCGCTGATATTTTTCAGTTTGATAAAGTCTATTTGGAGGTACTGTGATCTGGCTACAACAGGGTCTTTCAACATAACTGGGTTGGCACACCATGCCGAAAAGTGCTCACGACGGCCAAAATAGGCAGGGTGGTCAGGGTGCGATGATGACGCTGTCATCTGTGTGTTTTTAATGGCACCATTTGGATGGAGGTAACTTGATTCAACTCCAAGAGCAGACAAACATTCTGATAAGAGGAAAAAAATGCAATGCACAGTTTGTTTCTTTACACACAAAGTTTACACTTTCAATATTTAGAACCCATCAATCGGTCAACAAAGTGATCATCGTACTGTAACAAGTTTGGTAAAATGTTGCTCCAGAATCGCCACACTCCTTAGGTGGTTTCATTTGCACGTTTAGGAGGCAGTGCGACCCACTGGTTCGGGCGCTTGCCTTGAGATCCAGGGAACCCGGGTACAAGATACGCTCTCACCACTTATTGAATTTGTTCCTGGTAGTCCCTGGTTCAAGTTGTCAGCTGCACTTGCAAATAGCCAACTGGTTTGCCTCCGACCAGTTGGGATTCTTAACAGCTGTTGTTGAATGTTCTGTTCTGTCATGATTGTGTTTGATTGGCCCTGAAAAGCCCCCCATGGGGAGTGGTAAATTAAGTAGTTCACTTTTACTTTATTTTCCATCATCGCCGAAATGTTGAAGGATGAAAATTAATAAAAGATCTCACATTAGCTCCTTTTGTTCATCAACCAATAGTTGGACATTGCAGCATTGTTATCTGTGTCTCTAGAGATTGGCTGCAAACCACTTGTAATGACAGCGTGTTTTTTACGAATGCATGTGCTACGCTTTAGGGTGTGAATACTTTCTATGCGAATAAGCCTTTCACAGACATTATCAAAAATCTATTTACTCTTTACAAACGCCATTTAAGATCACACAAGAGGGTTAAAGTACCCCCTTGTAGTGTACAGGAGGGAACTTAAGCAACAACAACAAATTTGCATATTTAGTGGGCAACTTTCAATAGCTTTGCACACCCTGCCATTTCTTTGCCGTTGTATGCCAAACAGCAACGTAAATTAGCCATATTTGAGGTTTTATGACGAACCTCAGCACTTAAAGATAAATTCTCATTTTCTCCCCTAAATCAAGTGCCGTTTCCACTAGTGTCAGTTTTGAGGAACTGCTACACCGTTGTCATATTAAAAAGGTTGAAAAAGTCACGAATTGATTACAATAACGCCAATTTATATTGTGAGGCAACATGCTCATTGCTGGTCGCCGTCGCAATTTTCCTTTTCGTAAACAAGCGATGCCATTTGGACACATTTCACTGTTAAGTTTGCCGTTTGCAAATGAGGAAAAAAATACTTAATCTAGGACTAGATTAGCAACGTATGTCACTTAGAATTTAAAAAAAAAGCTGAGAAAAAGCCTTAGAAAAAAAAATTAGAAAAAGTTGAATGAACGATGTCGAACTCAATTCAATGGCTTAGAGATACACACACTAAACCTCTACGCTACCGAAACAACAATTTCAAAATTTGGCAATTTTAAAATATTTAAATGAAGTTAATCCTAACAATTTATTGAAAGATGGGCGAATAAGAAGCATCGACCGTCAAAAATGGCATCGCTTGTTTACGAAAGGGAAATTAGCGTCGCCGTCATCGTTGCTTAAGTTCCCTATAATGTAATTCCTGTCGCACATGACACAATTCACATCTCACACAAGCGTAGAACGTAACTTGCCTTTCAGTCTGAGCAGTACCTTATTAGGCCATTTCCAAGTTCACTTCGGCCTCTTTTTTAAAGCATTCTTATTCTTTCTTGTGATAGAAAAGTACTTTTTGCTGTAAAAGTTGAACTAACTAAATGTACCCCATCAGAACAAATTGGTACTTTAAAAGGTTTTGACATTTTTCAGCCTAACAAAATGATACGTCTTTTCTGGCCACTCTTAATTATCATAACTTCATTTTCACTGCAGCAACCCCCCATTGGATGATTGAGATTTTATTAAGCAAAGCAAGTTGGCGGGAACTTCAGTCACGAAATCTTAAGCCTTTCCCTTTTAGATTTTCTTTCGCTATTCTGTCGTCCACATGTATTCTCTGGTGATGCATTATTTTGTTGTTGTAACACAGTCAAGCTGCATTGTGAGGATGAATTTAAAAGGCCACTAAAAATTGTGACTGTGCTTTTTCTGTATTTGCTGCATTAAGGATTACATCACGGTCTGTATTGGATTATTGTCTGTAACGAAGAACATTGAGGAGTACTTCAAGAAGTTTCATTGCTAACGGAACATCAGTTATTGCTGTTGTTGTCGCTGGACAGACATTGACGGATGGTAATTCACTAAGTTTCGAGAATCTGGAGCAAACCATGTAGCCTGCGAACAGGCTCCCAGTGAGGGCGAAAAAATTTCGGCGATCGAAGCGTGAACTCGCGAGCAAAGCGAGTCCCTCATCACCAGACCGCTCTCGGCTCGTTCCACTCGCCCTAGACTACACTCGGCTAGCTCGCCCTAAACCCAACCGGGAGCCTGTCCGCAGGCTAAAAAACCATGCCTTTATGACAAGGATGACCGTGTTACTATCTCTAGCCACTCTAGCTTGTCTAAATATCTTCTTCAGAAGCCCAAGCAGGCAAGCTTTTTTTATTTTGTATTTTTTTTTTTTTATTTATTATATGTTTTTTTTATTAATTAACATTCAACAGTTACTAACAATGTTCTTACTTACAATTTCAATACATTAAAAATAACCGCCATAATTACACACACTACTTACTCAAGACTAATCTTACTACGACATAGAAAAGAAAAGGCTTCATGAAGAAAATTATATCTTAAGAGCGTGCTAAAAGCAGTCTTCAAAGTCCAGGAAATATAGGGGGCTTAAGGTTAAGTAGTAAAACAGGGCAAAGGAAGCGTGTTAAAAATAAAGATAGTTAAATCACAAGATACACCTGTGGTCTACAAGAGGTTCCCATTTTTTGGTGCCCGCACTGTTTAATTCAATGTCATACTTTGAATTCAGAAAATGCAGGTATTGCAAAAGAGCATGTATAGTATCGCGCAAAAAGGAAACAGTAGTTTATTTGCACGGCCTCAAACCCAAGACAGTAGTGTTAGTCATAGAAACGTCTTCTGGTACTAGTC
>NC_090889.1:40912498-40924998 GCF_036669925.1 Montipora capricornis | reverse complement strand
CTTTGCGTAATATGTAGCTCTAATAGTACATTATACTGTTTTGGTACCGTATATCATTGTAGTGCCACGGTGGATGTCTTTGGTAAATAGCCCCCTGAGAAGATATGTGGCTATTAGTAAAATACCAAACCCACAAAGATTGAGGAAAATATAAGGGAATGGAGAACATTGGCTTTGAAGCTCCCACATTGATCATTTTCAAGTTCCCTTGCAAGTTCGTTATCACCACAAGCCTCTGATAGCTTTCCAAGACAAAGTTTCACTGAACTTAACCCCTGTCCGGAGGGGTTAATATTTGGATGGGGGACCTCAAAATATACGACTTGTTGTCAGAAACAAAGGGCCGAAAATGTGATTTTAACGCTCAAAAATGCGAACTAAGCAAGGTGCAGATTTTGTTAGCCTGTTTTATGCAAAACAAATATTGATGAAAAAGCAAATAAATATTGATATACAGTTTTCAGCAAGAGTCGAACGACAATAAAATACTTTGCCATCAGCAACAAAGTTAAATTACTTAATTAAATTTTGAACTATGAATATAAAAAGTTACCATCAGCGAGAAACATTGTGGGAGATTTTTCCTACTTTAAATTTTTCTATTTTACTTTTGGCTCCACAAGGAAATCGCAAAATCAAAAGTGACAATGATTCCAGCGGCCGCCACGATCAAGTCATTGTGCGTGTTTACAAACAACTCGTGAAAAAAAGGATATACATCTGTCTCAAAATGATGGCAAGACACCGGGTTTTTGTTTTTGTTAGTTTGTCTTTTTTTTTTATTTCAAGTGTTATAAAGTTCGACAAGAAATGTGCAAATTTAACACAAAGATCACAACTCTGGAGGTTGACCGTTGTTTCTGCAAAGTCAAAATTTCACTCTCATAGACGAGGCTATTTATCACCAGGTAATTTCCCTGTTTTGGAAATAGCAGCTGCTTCATTAGTCAACAGCGTCACAAATTCTTGCAGATTTGGAGGCTCATTTATTGAAACTCACGCACGCTTCCCCAACAAACCTCTTTATTTTCGTGAGTTATGCATGCGCTGCAGGCCTATCGTCACCACAGACTTACACTCTTACAACCCAGTGACATAGTGTGTAGTGCACTACAGTGTACTACCACAAAAAAATGGAATAAAGACAAAAACAGTGAAGTTTCCACACAAATTTGGATACATACAAATGTCATGTAACTTTTACACAGCTGAAGGCCATTCCCTCTTTTTTTCGTTTTTGGTATAATTTACTGATCAAAGTTTACAATGCATTCTCACTATTGATCAACTCTGCTTGTTAATCTTTCGGCACTACTCCCCCCTTTTCACCTCGCCTTTTGTTGACAGGCTTGATGCAAAATGAATGGTTCACTTGTACTTACTGTATCGCCATCTTTGCTAACAGCCTGCTGAGAGGGTCTGTCTTCAATATCTCTCTTCGACCAAGTTCGCATGGTGAAAGTAACTATCTCCGGCACACACGTAAGTGATGAACATTTCAATATTGCAAACCCTGTTATTAAATGAACTGCTTCAAGAAGAATGATAAGAGGTTCCTTATTGGTTTGGTCATTCTTCAAAGGACACCATCCGTTGGCACTGTCCGTGCCCTTGTATATACGTGTTATGTTCCACCTAAACCTCTGCCTTGCATAACCTGAGGTAATGAGCAACGTTGCACCAATTTTTCCTTCAGTTAAGCCTATTGAATTCCAGAGATCTGAAAGTAAAATAAAAGGGAAAAAAAATGGAGCCCATACATTTCCATCTTGCTCAATGCTGAAAATCAGTCTCTAGTTAAGAAAATAAATATTGTTTCAAGTCCTGTCGCAGAGAATTTTCCTACAATACACAAAAAAAATATTAAAAGCACACGACTCTCTTGAGCTAGCAGTGCATTTTTCAGGGTGCTTCAAAAAAAAAACAATAATAAGACATCATACTACAGATTAACAAACAACATGGCAAGATGAAAACGAAACTGTTTGAGTCTGGAGTGAAACTGAAAAAAGCAGTGCAATTTGCTTATTTCTTTAGTTGTACCTACGTTAGATTCTGAACATTCATGGGTCAGGTAAAGACTCAAATGTTGAAGTTCTTTAATGAGGTAATATGTCTAGCACCGAAGCTCCTTTAACATCGGCTCTATTACATTGGACTGATCATGTCATTTGTATGGACGAATCTAGACTAATGAAGAACTTACTCTACAGAGAATTGAGAGAAGGAACCAGATATGTCGGATCACCAATTTTAAGGTATAAAGACCAGATAAAAAGATACTTGAAGTGAGTGAATTGCGACCTTCACACCTGGGAAGAATTGGCTCAAGATCACCCAGCTTGAAGAGGTAAAGTTGTGGAATTGATAGAAGGGGTAGAGAACAGAAGGCAGGAAGAAAACCAACGAAGACACATGTCAAGACCTGGGATACTGCAATCAGACATTGCATATAGAAACTGCAGTCGCAGTTTCCTGTCCGCTGCAGGTTTATGGTCGCACAGCAGAGCTAACAAATGTTAGCTTTTTGTCCACCAAGATTTTAATACTCTCTTCCGAATTTCCTATCTGACTCAACAAGCGACGATGACCGTCAACAAGATCCTAAGCAACAGACAGAGTTGGGAGCTAAATAAATCACTTAATAATAATAATAATTTACTTGCAGTCTTGAGGACTGAATTACGATGGGCGCAGCTCACGATATCGGGCTGACAGCATGCAAGGGCGACTCTGGCTGCCGCTATACAGTCCATGTTGATGTCGGAGCACAGCACCACAGCTAGATGTTAATTAGCTGTGAGTCGATTTTGATGAGGGAGGAAAACCGGAGTACCCGGAGAAAAACCCTCGAGTCAGGTTAAGATCGACTGAGACTTCAAGAAAAACGAGGTATTCTGACCCCTTCAACATGATGAAAAGTGCTCTAATGACTCTGCTTAGATGATGATTTTCACTCCAAGGGCAAGGCTTGCCTTTAATTAATAATGCCGGGCTTACAGGTATCAGGTCCAAATGAAGGTCAAGTACAGCAGAAATAACAATTGAGTCTCCTGTCAGTCAAAAGGCTGAACTATGATAAGGCTTCTGTTCTGACTGCTTAGAGAAAAGGGTTGGCTACAACCGGAAAACATATACTGTAAAGCCTGCAGATAAGCTCCCCAAATTGGGGATTGCAACTATTTTGGAACTGCAAATGAAAAAAATCCCATTCTACATGTGAAGTGTAACTCCTTCCAACTTGCATGTGAAATCTGAAAATCTCCCATCCACAAAATGGAGAAATTGCTTGCACACGACAGGTATAAAATTATTTTCCATCTAGTTTACCTATGCTCTTTGATACAATACTCAAGGGATACAAAAACTTGGGATATTCAGGGTGTGACGAAATCCCCTTGGTGCCAAAGGAATGTATTTCCCAAGGTCTGAGACAACGTTATGCCATACAAAAGCAATCAACCGAGGACTGAAAAAAGACATACCTTTGGTGGCACAAACGCACGGCCTCCGTTCCATGCAGAAAGTCAGTTCCGAAAAAAATTTTTAAATAATTTTTGAACAAACACTAAAGCTTTGTACATTGATATTCTCAAAGATTTGGACGAATAAAAACTACATGTAGGGGTTTGAGGCACTAAGTTGCTCAGTCAAAATGAGAATGACAAGACCGGTCATCGCCATATTGGCTACTGCAAATAGCCAAAAATATCAATTAAAGGATGATTTGGGGCCTGAAATGGCAAGGGCCAGGGATAAACGATTACTAAACAACTTCTTAAAACCAGCAATTGTATTTAACGCAAAAGGTTGGTAAATACCTAAAGAAAATGAAAACAGAGTGAGTGAATTGTTACAACGAATCTGGTGAGTACAACTTATAACAAGGACAGAATTAAAAACACTTACCAATTGCTCGATTAGGATGGAGAGCGAGACAATGAAAACGATTTGGATATATATACGAGGCTAGCGACATGAATTTACAAAACTACAGTGAGCAATTATGACACTAAACACAAGGCTAACACATGGAACAGAGACCGGGAACAAAGGGCAGAAACTAGGTGTTGATTTACAGGCAAAAGAAAGAAATAAAACCGTAACAGAGCCCTTATAAAGAAAATATTTCTATTCTTTCAAATCAGTTTCCTCTCTCGAACTGGCTTATGTCTGAGGTTTGCATCAGAAAAAAGGCAACCAATAATGCCACACTTGTGTTCAATAATTGATGGTTGCCCGTCGGGCAACCCGCAATAAAATAGTGCTAACCCGAAACGACGTTTCACTAGCCCCGGGATATCGGACAGCCTTTTTGTCACGTCCTGGATATTGATATTTCATCCACAAGCCTGTGTATTAGAGTCCAAGCCCACACAAAAGGATCTTTATTTTACCTTGGGCAAAATATCCTATTTCTTTCTTACCATTATCACATCCAAATAACTCAAATCGGAAACAAGGTTTTCCTCCTCCTCCATGAGTTCCTCCCTCATAAGGGTAAGGGATGATCCTAAGGTACTGTGCCCTCACCGTGAATTTAAACCAAAATAAATTATTTGTCTCAGCATCTGTATTGCCCGTCAAATACATCTGAAAAAAAGACAATGCAAAAACATGTGACCTGTGACGTGATTATATGTGATTATATACATGTACCTTACATTGTTTTTGTTAAATGTGTGTGTAACTGACAGGTACAGCTATATCACAATTCCAAAGGAATCAAATATGCAGGGTTTTCGTTTCAGGCCGGAAACAGCATGTTTCATCCGGTTCTTTGCCAATTGCTGGTTTTCACTCACGTGATCAACAGCCATGTTTTTCAACGAAAACAAAAGGAAGCGTTTGCATAATAATAGAGTTAAATTCCCGTCCGGAGGATTTGGTCGGGGCACCAACATGGCCGCCTTTTCTTTGTTTTGGGCACCAACATGGCGGTCGTGACGTCATGTGAAAACCGAGAATAGCCCTTATTCACAATAGCCGCCATGTTGGTTTTCAAATTGTCATGCAAATTAGCCATGTGTTGTGCAGGGGGGCAAATAATGGGATAAAGGCAAATTGCGGAAAATCGGCTCGTCAAAATATTGCATTAACATTGCTAAAAGTACATTTTAGAATTTAGAATTAATTAGCTTTTATAATTATTTTCTATCTTTTGATTGCCTCCGACATTTTGACTTTCTGCTTCGTTATCTGCTCATTTTTCACTAGAAAGTAACTTGTGCAATCATTCTATTTTACTACTTAGGTGATAAACATTCAATGAACGTGAAACAAATCATGTGTGGCTAAGATGTTCGTTATAACCTCTCGAACTTATATTGTTTGCCCCCTCAGAATGTGAAGCTAATTTGCATGATAAAGGCAAATCCAACGTGGCGGCTATCGTGAATAAGGTCTATTCAAGCCCAGTAATTAACACTAGACTTTAAATTTTAAGATTCAATGGTTTCTTTTTCTTTTTTTTTTTTTCCCTTTTGTGGACTTGCGTATCTCTGGAAGTCTTGGCTATATCTTTCATCTACAACCCACGCTTCAAATTGGTTAGCTGTCTGTAGACTGTCGGTAACCTGTCGGTAACCTGTCGGTGAACTGTCGGCCGACAGTCGGCCGACAGGTTTTTTGGGGAGCTCTTCTTCACGTTACTACCCTTGATTTCATCAATCTTACTTATGACCTGAGTCCTGTGACAGAGCTTTGTTGAAGGTACATGTATGACAAAAACATCACTCATGATTTCTCTATTTAAGAAACAAAAAAACATGTACCATATTTCTATCGAGTTACAGGAACACGAGTCAAAGTTTGGGAGAACGAGAAATGCTGTGAGAACACGAGCCACAGGCGAGTGTTTCCACAGCTTTTTCGCGTTCTTCCAAACTTTCACTCGTGTTCCTATAACTCGATAGAAACACGGAGTATGTGTTTTCTATTTCTTTTCGAAAACAACGCGACGAGAAAAAGGAAAACAACTTGTTAACTCTAATTATCAAAATGTAAATTATCTTTGCTCGCGCCATCACTACGTCAACAGCTCGTGCTAGTTCTTTGTCTCCATCCAGTTACAGAAACACGATTTTAAACCAATCAGCGCGCGTATTTTCTTAGGACTGTTTCCTAATTATAATTAATGCACATGTAATCCACGTCTTTAAATAAAAAGTGACAGATGACTTTGCACCAACATTAATAAATGTATACCTCAGAGGTTTCATTAGAAGCTGGCAACCGGCGAATTCCGCCGGCTACTCCCTAAAGTTATCGCCGCCTACTTTTTCGATAAGCTTAAATTAACCGATCCTAAGCGTTTAACTTCGATCCATTTTAATTTATTTTAATTCAATAAAACAACTAGAATGTCAAGAAACCTTTTGCTGTATCTTCTGCTCATTTTTGAACATTGATTATTTTTATGAAAATCCAGGTTATTTGCACTCGCCTCAGCCACTCACCAACGTGATCTTTGCATTCCGCCATGTTGGATGAATAGAGGAGAAAGACTGATGCCAAATGTTGCCTCGATCATACTCATTACACGTACGCCCTTCCGGTTTTCTACGTGTTGTTTATTAGCAATGGAAGTCAAAACTGGAAAGTGCGCAGCTGGAGGCGATATTTTGTCGTATTTCAACAAGAGATCGACAGTGCAGTCCCCCCCCCACGGCCCCCTTTCTGCAACAGCCACCTACTGCACAATACCAGCCGTTTACTAAAAAACTTATTGAAACCCCTGTTACCTGTACAAATTTGATATGAAGCCTCAGTTTGAAAACTGTGATACACAACTGATGCTAATTAATTGTCACATGACTTGATTGTTAAACCCAGCCATTGAGTGCTTATGTCTTTGGATTACATGTAATATGTACAGTACTGTAAATGTTGACAAATCTGTATCAGATAAATAGCGATAGATATTCAATAACGAGTTTTATAATGGCACGTACTGGTTCGCTCTCTTCTCCATCTTCATTGTAATACACCCAAGTTGACCCATCGTTACTGTACTGCAACGAAAACTTTTCAACCCAGCGATTGCTGTGTCCTCTGATAACCATACCATTTATAGCCACTTCCACTGCAAAATAAACCTACAAAAATAATTAGTGAATTCCAGACATGATCATAAAAGAGTCACAATTGCCATAATCAAATCGTACTCATGACATGAGAATAATGAAAGTTTTAAATAACATATATTGCATTCAGATGAATATTGTCATATGAAGTATTCAAGACCAAGGGGATTAATTGTTGAAGATTCCCATAAACTTTAATATTGATCGATTCGATTATATACAGCCATACAAAGCACAGCTGACTGCATTTTATAATATATAGATTTAGCCAAGCCTAAAAGCGGAGCTCCCTGGTTATTTATCCTAATGCCAATAGGGTTTGTGAAAATAAAAGGTTTGGAATTGTCCGCGTTTTGATGTTTCCGGTTGCTGCTTTAATAATGAAATCATTTTATTTGCTTTCTTCTATAGAAAAATTCATTACCTAACTAGTGAATTCAACGGTATAAAATTTTAAGCCAAAAACCCATATCGCACGAATTAGGAAGTGCGAAATCGGTTTTTCCAGTGAAATTTACTTTGCAATTCACCAGTTTGGCAATATTTTTTTTTTCTTGAAACGAATGAGTTTTAAAAGAAAACAAGCACACCCTCAGCGAGCGAATGAAAAAGGGAAAAAAAGGCCATTTCAGAGTCAAATGTCAATAGCCAGCGAATTTGGAATCATGCTAAAATTAAAAGACATAAAAGCAACTTTGTTAGTTCAAGGTCAAAGGAGAGTTTTACTGATGTACTTTATTCCACTTTATCTCTGGAAACAAGACCATTCACATTTTGATGTATTTCATTGAAACACGCCAGGTTGGCTTGGTACAAGAATCGGCAAACTAAGGCAATGCAACCAAGAAAGGACGAACTTCAAACACAATCTGCTCCAACACTTAAATAACGTTTGGGTGCTTTAAACAAACTTCTGAAAACACAAGCAACTGAGATTTCCCCCTAATTTTACGACAACTCATTGCGAATACGTGTTATAACATAAGGGAAAATTTTTCTTGTCACTGTCGAGGCACAACGAAAACCAGTTGGGCAAACGGATTAAAAAAAACACTTGTTCGCTCGCATTTTACTGAAAACAAACAAACAAATCAACTTTTTCTTTTTCTTTTCCAAAAGAGTACAGATAATTGTTATTTAATTCTAGTTGACAATAAAAATTCGATTTTCATTCCTGAACAAAGGAAGAACCAATTAAACCCCCTTTTAAAAATATGCATCCGTAAAAATAACAAACGGTTTAGTGCCCAAGGAAAGAATTTGTGTGCTAAGTATAAGCTATTACTGGTATTCTGTTTTGTCGCTGTCGTTCTCTTTCGCTCAGTCCAAACGTTTCTGTTCTAGACATAGGTCCTCCAGGCATCATGTAACCTTATCAGAGCTTGTAAAGATATGCCAAAAATTGCAATACTGAGAAAAAAGCAGCTCTAAGCAAATTAAAAATAAACATTCAGCTTTAAGTTTACATCCCGCCGATGCTTGACTTGAATAAATGCGTAGCCACTAGTGTGAACCACAGATATCATGATATGTCAGAAACTGGATTGAACCAGCGAAAAATGCAGAAAGAAAACATCTTCCAAACCGTTTTCCACCTGAACACGAAAAGCATTAACTGTGTAAGAACTTTCGTTGATATATAGTGTGGCCATGTAGCCGCATGGAGCAACAGAAAGCGCGCGAAAAATAAAGCCTCGCTTATGTTCAGGTGAGTTAACCTGGGCTGAGCCTGCAATCCAATCAAAAACCAGTACCTGGTCAGCGGTCAACTTAAAAAAAAAACAGCTGACTTCGATGAGCTCTAAGCTTGAGCACGCGATATGGTCACGTGATACTGGTCAGCAGATGCCTTGTTTTGACAGGTGTCAATTAATCAAAAGATGGTTGTCTCAAAGATGTATGCTGTAAACTAGCATGATACTGGTCACATTGGCATACATGGAGGGGGGGTGGACGGATACGGACGGACGTAGTATGTACGAACGGTTGATAACGTCATGGCTATAAAACCAAGATTTCTCGCATCGATGGGTTACCATATTTTCTTAACAATGGTGCTCTGCGCATACCCATTCCACAGAAAAAAACCTCTTGCAGCAGAATAGACGACTAACCAAGTCTGCGAATCGATCCCGGGCCACATTGGTGGAAGGCAAGTGTCCTCACCACTGGGCCAGCCCTGCTCCCCTAATACATCAGCTGCTGTACTGTGTATCACAACCCATGCTCTCTATTAATTATATACAGCAAACATCACATACATGTACATTCTCATGGCGGTTTACAATAAGATTCTTTCTCCGGGGTGAGATCAGCCTGTAAAGGCCCCTTTGCAGCCACTTTCAGTCCATACTTGATCTCACTGACCCGCCCAACCCAAACATCAGGCCACAAGGGGTTTGCTCTCTACTGTTCACAATTAATGCGTAGGTTCTTTAGCCTCCCACAGTATTGATTAACAGGAAGGGTTGTGGGCCTACGGTTTAAAGTCCTTATCCGAGAAGGCTTGAAAGTCTATAAACCATTGGCAGATGAAATTAGAAAGAAAGAACTTTCTTCTCAGTTATTTTGATTCACACCCTGAGTGTTGGTTGTCCTACTGGGGTTGTGAACCTGCCATCTCAAGCAAAAAAGCCCAATGTTGAATCAGCTAAGCCACAGGTTGTTGGGTTTTTCAGTTTTTTGAATCAGTGTCTCCCAATTCCCCTTGGTCATATAATCAAATCAGCTATGTGTACATTGCACTATCATGACAAAATTTGCATCTTTCCTAAAAAGCCATTTTAAGACATATATAATCATGTACTCTGTACAAGAAGAAGAATGCTGTTTACTATTTTTCAATATCTCTTTTTGTTCCAGAGTCAATTATGCAAATTAGCCAAGTGTTGACGTCATAAATTCCATCGAATTTTGACCACATGTGATGAAAAGGATATATCTCAGCCAATTTGTGTCACAAATGCTTCAGGTTCTTTGCAGTAAGATTCTAGTAGATGTGCTCCACAATACATGTATGAACATATCAGTTTTGTTACCATGGCAACATACTGGGTATCAAAACACCCTGGCTTTCCTAGCCACCTTCAGTGTTTTATTTTGATATTTGCCATGGTGCCTCATCTGCATGATCCTGCAAGCATATATACTAGATAATTTGTTTGCAGGTCAAGTTTGTGGCCTTGTTATAATGTTTTTTTCTAGCTTAATTAAGATCACCATTCATATTTAAATCAGGTTGGAGAGGACTGGAAGAGAGTGAGTTGCTATGGGAACCATCACAGCTGTAAGCATGTTCCCTGTATTACTATTAGCCTACTACCAAGTGTCAATGGTCTCTGCTGCAAATTGACCGAGATAGCTCTATTTACATACATGTACTTGATGTTATACTGGGTTTCAGTGAGAGTGAATGTTGTCATCAGTCCTCGACTCATTTGCACATTTTACACATGTTTAAAACTTAAATATCTTCAAAACCAATGCAAAGATTTCAAACAGTAAACGACATTTTTAATCTTTCCTGGAATTCTATGTGATAATTAAACCTAAAAATTCAAGGAATAAAAATTTAATTCAAATAGCACTTAAAATAATGAAATCTCCTTTTAACGTCACCACTCCAAAAGCAACTATTGGGACAGTAAAAAAGAACTTTCCAAAGGTATGTTTATTGGACAGTGCGAAGGCACACCACATGCATATTACCTGTACAGCAGATCCTTCTTGATCACGACGACACCATCCTTCATATAGCTTTGGAGTAACTGATGCTGCATCATCTACAGTGTCCGCTGTCACATTAGCTATCATGTCATCATAATTTGACAGCAATGGGAAACGACACTCTTGCAAAACAAGAAAATTGTTTTAGCAAATAAACAATATTAGTATAATAACATAGGTGATTATTACAAATTCTCTCAGCTGATTGGTTGCACTTGAGGTGGTTATTAACTTCTTACTAACCGAGCGCGAGGGCCGTACTGGGGAATATCAGCCCGAGGTCGTGACAGTACGGACCGAGCGCAGCGAGGTCCGTACAAAAACGACCGAGGGCCAATATTCCCCAGTATGGCTCGAGCTAGCTCGGTTAGTAAGTAGTTTATTATATGGTTTTTTAATTACCTTTTGCTTTGTTTTTGCAAGCCCGTAATCGGCCCGTGGGCATTACGGGAGAATAATGCCCTACAATTCAGTCATAATTAGCCAATCAGAGCGCGCGTTATATCGGCTACAAACACAAGCCATATAATAATAGGTGATAATTACCTATAAGCGGTTTTTTCAAATGGCCGCAAGTTGTTCTGTCAATTAATTAAGGTGACAGACAAAGAAATTGATTGTTTTAAAGAAAATGGATATATTTCAAATTGGTGGTTTTCATGTGATGTCAATTCACCACCATGTTGGTGGATGAAAACAAAAGATCCCTCATTTGCTCCTTCCGTTTGTCCACCAGCAATTGTAAATTACATCATTTTTATCTGTGTCTCTTGAGATTCGTTGCAAACCATCTATAATCACCTACATGTATACATGTAATTATACTAAAACAATAATTACCGGTATTGTTATTCACGCCAGACTCAGTGAATATTGGTAAATATTGTCAAATATTATTAACTTTCGATCTAGTGCTGGACATTATGGGAAAAACAGAAACCCAAAGGGATCAAATAGTTTGAAACATAAGCAAGAATAACCTTTGGACATCATTGCATTCATTACATGTATGTCCTTGTATAATAGTGATTAATCGGTTTATTTCACACAAAACGAGATTGAGGATAAAAACCTCTGGCAACTACGATTATAACATTTTGTCACTTCAACCCATCCATCTTGGGTTAAATGACAAATGCCAGTTAAATATGTAATCACTTGAAAAGACATTGATGATGCAGGAAGCTGTACACATGTATACATGTGCATGTGCAGGGATGGAAGGCATGGATTAGATGGATTAATAGATTAGATCCATGGTTTACAAGGATTTACAACTACATTTAAAAATACTTAATGCATTTCCCAGCAATACCCTAACTGGAAGAATTTAAGATTACATGAAACTAGCTAGCTAAGATGTGTTTCAGTACGGATATTGAGTGCAGTGAAAAGAAAGAACATCATCTCTCATTTCTAGTCACTCACTACTTAAGTAATAAGTCCGTTATTGTCATTGAAGTGGTAATTACAATCCATTTTAAATCCAGAGAACCCAAGGTGGAATCCCTATCATATTGAGACACCACATCATGACACGTGACAAATAAACGGCAGGTACAAAACACAGGTCACAGGTCACAGGGTCATTATTTTACCAATACAGAACGTATCCTAAACATTCATAAAAGCTAACCTTAGCTTTTATCAAATGTTTAGGATACTTTCTGTATCAGTAAAACAATGGCC
>NC_090889.1:40894998-40899998 GCF_036669925.1 Montipora capricornis | reverse complement strand
CAAGTCTCTCTGCTTTTATATCTGTTAATACGTTGTCTGTCAAATCCGGTCTCAGATTGACTGAATCGTTTTTATCTGGGTTTAATATTGGTGGTCCTCATTTTACCTAGGTTGAATATGCATGCGCACTCTACCCCATTTTAAGGGTCAGTTTAAAGCAGTTATCAAACCCTCAAAAAGGATAAAAAACACCAATGCCTTCCCTCAAGCTCTGTCTTACGCATCTCAACACATCATCTTAATGTTTCGTATCATCTTATCGGTTTACGTATTCATACACTTATCCATTCAGTCTCAACATAAGATAGTAAGGGAACAAAGGACTGTACTATGCACTTACTGGCACGCGAACTCGGACCCTTCAAATCTATATATAGTCCTGTGTCTTCACCACAAAACTACAACAACGGACATGCTCAGCCCAACACAGTTCTTTTCATAATTTACTTTTCTATAATAAGTGAATTGATATCCATGTATAATAACCAATACTTATCCTAACCTGACCCTAATTTTTCTCTACGCTTAATTTAGGCTTCAAAGTTCCTTCAGTTCATCTGAGGTAAAACGAGAATCACCATGCAATTTAACTTAGGAAAAAACGGAGGCAACTAAGAACAGATATCCACCCATAGTAGCCATGTGTGTCCCACGGGAGTTGGACTATGGACAGTACTTAGGGTGGCCAGCCAAATCATTTGTACTATAACAAACAACACATGTACACAAAGGAGCAAAAGCACCATCACATGACCAACGCAAGCTTACATCCAGACACGGGCCTTGGAGTGACCACACAAATACTCATTAGGCCGTGAAAAACCAACGCTAAACTTAGACTAAACTAAAACCAAGAATCACCATGGAAATTCAAGAGCAACCTTGACCGAATAGCGATCACATGTGACCGTGTAATTGAAACCATTAATCGATTTAACTTCATAACACTAACTACGGGATTTCATTACCAACGAGTTTGAACTGAATCCTTTTCTAAAATCTTGCGAAATTTGTACTAAGGGGGTATTTACATGAGACCGGGACCAACTCAGACCGGCATAAGTTCGTATCGATCGGCGGCCAAACATTTCTTTCGACCTGACAATAAACTCAGATCGGTCCTACTTCTTGTCGGTTGCTGCCGGACCGAGACGGGAAATTCTCGTGCCGCTCTAAGTTCGTACCGTTCTCTTGTAAATCACAACAAATCGCAGACTGGGTGCAGAAATTTTAAACCTGTATGCTTTTCGGTCAGCCCATATATTTTTTAGACAAAACATATCATTTCATCCCGAAACCAGGCACCAAGCATTTCGTCCCGGTTTCATGTAAACGGCTGCAAAAATTTCATACCGATACAAGTTCAGACCGGTCTGAGTTCGTCCCGGTCTCGTGTAAAGACCCCCTAAGTTAAGGTTGCTTCTCGAACTCATAAATCCGAGTCTCTTTAATGATCCATGTCAACTCGGAGTTGATTGACAAGACACTATTCTACGACAAGCAGCCGAAGAGAAAGAAAATGGCTTCCCGGGATCGTGGGGGTTTGTTTGTTAAATTTATGGTTTTTCTCCTTGTAAACTACATACAAAAACAATATTTATCAGGGGGCCGTGATCCAAACCAAAACCTTGCCCTCCACCACCCCCCCCCCCCCCTCCTCTCCCCAACACACACTTTAAAACGTACTCCGCGGGCCCCGAATATTTAAAAAAGGGTGAATATTTAACCTCTACTACTAAAACTAGTAACAGTTATATCATTAAGGCTCCCCCAGCGTGCAGAATGTAATGGAATGTCCATGGTATCACGTTGGATTACTTGGTAATTTATTCAAACTGATCACTACAAAAACAAACGGTTGAAAAGCCTGCCAGTTGAGGGTGGTCTAAAGCTATTTTTCACTTTTTACTGAATTTGAAGACAAAACACGGATTTCCACTCCATGGAGTACCCAAATGGAGTACCCCTTGGGGGTGCAGGGTGCACCCCTTGGTGGAGTACCCCTTGGGGTGCAGGGATGGTGCAGTGGCGAGAGCACTCGCCTTCCACCAATGTAGCCCGGGTTCGAATCCCAGACTCGGCGTCATATGTGGGTTGAGTTTGTTGGTTCTCTACTCTGCACCGAGAGGTTTTCTCCGGGTACTCCGATTTCCCCTCTCCTCAAAAACCAACATTTGACTTGATTTGTGTTCATTGTTAATTTCAGTTTACAGTGTCCCCAATTAGTGCTCTAACGCTAGAACGACTAGACACTTAAATAAAGTTCCTATCCTTTCCTTTTCGTTTTTTCCGCTAAAAAAGGCAACGTGGTAGCAAAAAAAATCACTTTTTGAAGTTAAACTTCTAAGCAAACGTTGACCGATTCATGAAGCAAAAATGTGAGTCGATCATTTACAACCTACACAGGTAACCCAGGCTCTCTATTTGTGAAATACAGGACACGAGTGGAGCGAAAATCAAGTCTGGAAATTTGTAAGAAATTGCGAATAACATTTGATAAAACTTACCACATGGCTTGTTATAGCTGTCCTTAATACTCACACGGAGTTTCAGAAAAATAGAGTCCACTTCACTTTCCATACCGTGAGGAAAACGGAGAGGTACGAAGCTGACTCCTCCATCTTAGCCCAATCGATCCAACTCCAGCATGTTCTTTTTTCACGAAAACCGAATCCAATCGGAAAATAAACACATCCGGTTCGTGGATTAAGATTTGCTCAAAACCCTGAAACCACTAAATCTTCTTCAGCTAGCTGAGCGAAGACAGCAGGCTCCGTGAAACTCGTTTAACGACCTTTCAGACATCCGCGGGGTTCACAACCTGGTTAGTTTGAAAATGGCGGTTAAACTGCTTGAGGCGCTTGGTGACGAGTAACTCACAAGTCATGGACTTGTCACTGGTCAGGCATTCTCGTCCCCCAGAGACCGCGATTTGATAGGTCAGCACCAAGAATAACTACCTCTGGCCGGTTCCGAACTAGGAAGTACGGAAGTACGCGAATCACGAACGTCCGGCTCGTCTGCGCAATCTCGGAAAATTGAAACAATTACTTCTTGACAACGGTTACTAAAATAGACCCCCACGAGACTGAGCGTATTTCGAAACCAGCCAGAAGTCAGTATTCTTGGTGCTGATCGAAAGGATTGCGGCCTCTGGGGAGAAGAACGTTGGTCAGGGAAGTTATTCACTTGTCACCAGCCGCCTCAAGTTTAACCGCCATTTTCAAACTAACCATGGTTTTGAACCCCACAGATGACGGCAAGGTTACTGTCTTCGCTTCAGGGTTTTGAGCAATTGTTATTCCACGCGCCGGATTTGTTTATTTTCCGATTGGATTCGGTTTTCGTCGAGAAAAAAACTTATGCTAGAGTTTGCTCGATTGGGCTAAGATAAAGGAATCAGCTTTCTACCTCTCCGTTTTCCTTGTATGGAAAGTGAAGTGGACCCTATTTTTCCGAAACTCCGTGTGAGTATTAAGGACAACTGCAACAAGCCATGTGGTAAATTTTATCACATTTTATTCGCAACTTTGTACAAATTTCAGTACTTGATTTTCGCTCCATATATGTCCTATATTCCCCCACATAAACCCTACATATTCACAAATAGAGAGCCTGAGGTACCTGTGAACCTACCTCTTCTTTCACGCAAAAACCTTAAATCCACGTTTTCTGAGCCCGCGAGACTGAGCACCCAGGGAAAACCATTGTTTTAACGAAAACCGCTGGTCAGCAACCTGGTTCTGTATCGTAAATACTTTTGCCATCGTAATTTGATTTAAAATAAGACACAAGCAGCAGTGATAAACATATTGAACTTGTTCATTTTGATTATGACTTGACGTTTCGTATGTGCTCTACATACATTTTCAAAAGTAACCGTTGAAATTTAAAACAGCTATTTATAATTATATATAACAAAGCGGATGAGGGGACTGGAACCTAGATTAAGCAAATACTTAACAGTAAAATATATAATAATAATAAAAACAGAAAAGATTAATAAAGCATCAGCTTTTCACTCCCGACGTTGACGTTGAAAGCTGGCTCAAATTCTTGAATAAATAAGGTCTCTTTTATTTTTCAATGATAGTCTGTTTTTGCCCTTCGCTAAAATATCAAAATGATCCCACTTGATGTTATGTCCAGGGGCCTTGACGTGGTCAGCAATGGCTGAAGTATTGTCATTTTTAGCTAGGGCCTTAAATTGTTCGGTTTTTCTATCGTGAAGCCGCCGTTTAGCTATACCGATGTAAAAATCATTACAATCCCAAATTGGTTCTGGTCATTGCTGTCTAAGGTCTTCCTCTTCCACGTCGGATGTAGTGGCCGGAGGATTATCTTTCTTCAAAATGGCGACCGGCCGCTACGAGACCAGCACTGGTGGACCATGAAAGACTGAACTCATTGAAAGTATGTACAGTTAAAAGATATTCGACTTCGAAAATGATATTTTTGTAACTTCTAAACTATTTTTAGTGGTGCTCCTTTGGGTACTCCATAGGGGTTCTCCTTGGATGACGTCACATAAAAACCACCTATTGTCCAATCTCTATCCCAGAGCCTCCGTTACCGTTGTCCAGCGGAACGGCCGCGGGAGGCTTTAGGATGGTTTCATTTCATTTGGAATACGCACGGCAACATTTGGTAATTTAACAACTTCCCGAAACCATTCGGAAGGATACAGATTGTACCTTGGAATTGTACACTGCTTTCTTTAAAGCCTCATATTGAACTTCGTTTAACCTTGAACTTCGTTTAATTAAGGAGAGATTTCCCTAACCTCTCGAGAGCGTAGTCCAATGCGTCGTCTATAGGAAAAAGCCATATTTGTAAAAGTTTGAATTTCCACGCATGATCAGAAGGCACTTCACGGACGCGCAGTTATTCAACAGGAACCAGAGTTTTCTGCTTCCGGGCATAGTTAATAGAGGAGAATGGTTAGGAAGCTCGGCAAACATCAAAGGAGTAAACAAAGCAGCCAAGATTTAGGTTGGAAA